>NC_090932.1:1577520268-1577777768 GCF_040938575.1 Ambystoma mexicanum
CCAAGGAGGTTGTCTCTGACAGAGGATCCAACTTCATGTCTAGTTACATGAAAACCATGTGGAAAGAGTGCGGGGTAACCTACAAGTTCTCCACCTCTTACCACCCCCAGACCAATGGTTTGGTCGAGAGATTTAATAAAACTCTCAAGGGCATGCTAGGGGCTTTGGAAGAACCCCTAAGGAGGAAATGGGATCTCCTCCTGCCAGGCCTGCTGTTTGCTTACAGAGAGGTACCTCAAGAGGGTGTTGGTTTCAGCCCCTTTGAGTTACTCTTTGGACATCCCGTGAGGGGGCCCCTCGCCTTGATCAGAGAAGGCTTGGAAGCCACCCCTCCGGGTCCCGCCAAGCAAGTGGGGGACTATGTGTTAGGCCTCAGACAGAGGATGACACAGATGATGGGCCAGGCAACAGCAAATCTCAAGGCCAGCCAGGAATTGAATACGTACTGGCATGACCTTAAAGCCTCGCAAGTGGATTGGACTCCGGGACAGGAAATCCTTGTGATGGTGCCTACCAAGCCTAGAGCTTTGGCAGACAAGTGGACTGGACCCTTCCGGATCATCTCCAAGATGGGCGAAGTCAATTATCTGGTTGACATGGGAGCCTCTGGGGTAGCCCCTCAGATATTCCATGTCAACAGGCTCAAGCCTTTCCACCGGCGAGCAGAGGTCTCATGTCTCTTGCTAGCTTCTGGGCAAGAAGAGGATGAGAGTGAGCCCCTTCCTGATTTGCTGCATAGCAACCCTCAGGATGGCTCAGTGGAGGGAGTACATCTCTCTCCAGATTTGACAACCGAGCAACAGAGGGCCTGTAGGGCTTTGCTCCAACAGTACGCCTCTCTGTTTTCACTGAAGCCAGGCCTTACCCCGTGGTGTAAGCACGAAATTGACACTGGTGACAGTGTGCCTGTCAAAAGCAGGTGCTACCGTATGTCAGATACCGTTAAGAACCACATCCAGGCTGAGGTCGCCAAGATGTTGGATCTGGGTGTTATTGAACCCTCAACCAGTCCCTGGTCCAGTCCAGTGGTCCTTGTCCCCAAGGCAAGTTCCCAGGCGGGCACCAAGGATTGGAGGTTCTGTGTGGACTACCGAGGAGTCAATGCCGTCACCAAGACTGACGCGCACCCATTGCCCAGGGCTGATGAGCTCGTGGACACCATCGGTGCTGCCAAGATTGTGAGCACCTTTGACCTCACTTCAGGCTATTGGCAAATAGCTCTGACGGACCATGCCAAGGAAAAGACGGCCTTCTCAACACCTGAGGGACTCTACCAGTTTAGAGTCATGCCTTTTGGGTTGAAGAATGCCCCTGCCACCTTCCAGAGATTGGTCAACCATGCGCTCAGTGGGCTGGAAGCCTTTTGTGTGGCTTACTTAGACGACATTGCCGTCTACAGTTCCACCTGGGAAGAGCATTTGACACATCTGGATAAGGTGTTGCAGGCCTTAAAAAGGGCTAACCTCACTATCAAGGCCACCAAGTGCCAGATAGCTCAGGGGAAAGTTACCTATCTTGGTCATGAGGTAGGAGGGGGTCAAATCCAACCTCTCGCCAGTAAAGTACAGGATGTACAGAACTGGGAGACTCCCACTACTCAAACCCAGGTGAGAGCCTTTTTGGGCCTCACTGGGTACTATCGCAATTTCATGGCAGACTATGGGACCATAGCTGCACCTCTGACAGCTCTAACGTCACCCAAGCAGCCTAGAAAGGTTACTTGGACCGAAGACTGTCAGAGGGCCTTTGATGGCTTGAAAGAAAGTCTGTGTAGGGCACCTGTGTTGAGTGCGCCTGACTACAGCCGACCCTTTATCGTCCAGACGGATGCCTGCGACACCGGAATTGGAGCTGTCTTGTCCCAGTTAGATGACAAAGGGAGAGAACACCCTATCATATTCATCAGTAGACAACTCAAGGGTAGAGAACTTAGGTGGGCTACTGTTGAAAAGGAGTGTTTTAGTATAGTTTGGAGCCTTAGGCGTTTTAGGCCCTACCTTACGGGGTCTACCTTCAAGGTCCAAACAGATCATAAGCCCCTGAAGTGGCTTATGCAGATGAAGGGTGAGAACCCGAAATTGCTCAGGTGGTCCATTAGCCTGCAAGGGCTAGACTTCACCATAGAGCACCGACCAGGGAAGAGTCACGATAATGCAGATGGCCTTTCCAGAAGGTATGTTGACCGTCTGGATGAGGGTGTCTATCCCGTGGGAGATTAGACACCCTCCACCTCAGTCTGGGGGGGGCGACTGTGATGCTGGAAATGCATCTGAGGGACAGGGCCTCTGAATCCTTGTCCTTTTTCTGTTTTTACCGTGTGTTCTGTTATGTTTTCTGCCCCGGAGTCCATGTGGGACTCCTGGCAGTGCAGCTCTCTCTTTTGGTTTGGTGAACAGACCCATGGGATACCCTTCTGGCACCCATGGGTAGGGGTGCAACCCTGTGCCCCTAGTGTATGTTTTGGGCACCTGTGGGTGGCCCCAGAGCAGGGTATGGGCTGGTGGCAGCTCCGTGCTGAAATTGACAGGTGCTCTGGGTGTCCTCCATTTTGGGATACCCAGGCCCTGCCATTGGGATCTGTTGATTCCTGATAGGAAACAAGATGGCCCCTGTGGCCTCTTGCTTTCTATTGCCCGTTATCTTGTTTTCCCAAAGTCCTGGGAAGCCCTGTCTCTGTCCCTTCCCCCTGACTGGCTGTTGGGTGGAAGTTCCATATATGGTGTTGTTGTGAAGGCCCAGCTAGACTGGCTGGAGCCTTCCCAGTGACTGTATGTTGTGGGTACCTCCTGTGGGTGGGACCTGGGTGAATGGAGTGTGTGACCAATATACAGTTCTTGTTGTGGTTGTCTGGTTTCTGGCATGAGAGACAAAGACTGAGACAGTCCTGCCCGAAACTGGCCTGAATGCAGTGTGTAGTGTTGAATGGCTGGGTACTTATCCCAATCCACATTTCTTGTTGTGAGTGTCTGGAAGGGAGGAGTGTGGCCCGAATGCACTGTGTGCCTGATTGGCTGACTGACTGCATGAATGCCCTGCAGTATGATTGGCTGCTGAGTGTGTGCCAGCAGCGTGGATGAGAGTGAGGATAGTATATCTGGGGACCTCTCACCACTGGAAAGTGTTCAGTGTTCAGAAGGAACCATTGGTTCAGAAGGGACCTTTGTGCTCCTAAAGCAGCCAGGGAGCTGAGTCTCCACTCTACGAGTAACTGGAACTGCTGATCCTCGACGTCCAGCTGGAAGAAGAAGACTTGCTGTGGCATTTGCTTCGACCGATCTGAAGGCTGACGGGATCGTCGAGGGCTGACCCGAGAGAGGACCTGGTAAGGCGCCCTCTTCCCGTGCTCCGAGGGACCATCGAGCACCGCTCCATCTTCGCCAAAGCGCCCTGGAAGGCAGGCCCTCGAAAGGATGTCGACCCGAGACGGGACCGTTGAGGAGATCGAAGTGAAGCACCCGGACATCGACGCCGTCGAAGTCCATTGCCGTCGACCAGGGTTCGCAGGTTTGTGAAACCGCTGTAGGCCCGTCGAAGTTGTGCTGCCCAGCCCTGGGAACCACTTGACGTCGTGCCGCCGACGACCGGAGCCGTCCGCTCCTTTGCCTAAGAACATTCAATCGAAGGACTCTCTCGACCGCTTCGTCGACCGCTTATCCTGCCGGGGAAAGTCGAGGACGACCAACGCGCCGAGGAGTAACCTGCCGGTGGGTTTCCCGCCACCCAACGACCTCAAAGACTTGGACGATTCGACGCCCTTGCTGGGTTTCCGTCTCTACAATCTTTGCGGTCCAGAACTATTGTCATCGAGGTGCCCCGCACACCTCCGCCTTGCAGGACGCCGACGTCTCGACGCCGACGAGCACCGCTCGGACGAAGCTGCCGCCTCTTCGACATCGTTCTACCTCATTCGTTGACGGACGTTCGACGCCCCGTGCCTCCCGCTTGAAAGGGAAGGCATTCAAGAAGGGCCGTCGATTCCCCGTCGCCGAACAGCGAGTCCCTCGACGTTTGTCGACACCTCTTCGAGGAACTCGACTCCACCAGGTACATTGGGGGGGTAAAAACATTATAAGAGAGAATAAGACTTACAGAGCAATATATGGACTGGGCTTGTGCTATATCTTTCTTTACAGGTTGCCCAGGTGGGGGGATCTCCACACAGAACTGTGCCTAGTGGTAGGGGTCAGTATTCTGCCTATTGCTCAACCATCTTATTTTCTCTCCTCTCTCTATTGCTGGTTTCACTCTATTGGTCTGTGTGATATTGTACAGTACTGTTCATGCACTTCAATGAGATCTAGGGTGGTACCACTTTAGGATTGTAAATATTTGTCATTGTAGATTTTGCCGGAGTACAAAGTGAGTTATCATGATGAATGTACATAACCTTAACTTTTGATTATATAAAGACTGTGTTCTAACCAATTCAGAGTGTGGATATTCCTTTGTGGGGGCTTGGGGATACACTGTACTTAAGAACCAGCCTGCATCACCTCCTGAGAAGCTAGGCCTTGATTGCTCGACCATTGCTACCGAATAGAGAATCTTGGCTGGGGTCTCCTGTGCCTCTCCTCCACCATATAGGGAGTGGGAGTACAGACACCCCCCACCGGGCGTTGAGATCCGTTCTCTCACATTTAGCTCTAGCTCTGAGCTGTGGGTAAACATACCTGACTCGAGATTGGGTGTTCCCTTAAATGCTGTGGTAACACCGTTACCGAGGCATTTATTTAAGGGCTACCGGCCAACTCGTGATCAGGCCAATTGTCCTCAGCAGCCTTGCAGCTATCTTCCCTCCTCTTTATCTGGTCTCTGTCAGTGTCTGAGATATAGCCCTCAGCAGACTTGCAGCTACCTTCCTCCCTCTTTATCTGGTCTTAGTCAGTGTCTGAGATATAGTCCTCAGCAGGCTTGCAGCTACCTTCCTCCCTCTGTATCTGGTCTCTGTCAATGTCTGCAATATAGTCTCAGCAGGGTTGCAGCTATCTTCCTCCATCTTTATCTGGTCTCTACCTGTGTCGAAAGATAGTCCTCAGCAGGCTTGCAGCTATCTTCCCTCCTCTTTATCAGGTCTCTGTCAGTGTCTGAGATATAGGGCCTCATTATACGGTAGGCGGCAAGGGTTTACCGGTACCGGTATTTTACCGGTACCGGTAAACCCTTACCGCCTTACTACGAGGTCCCTTTGTGGGTTGGAGTATTTAACGCCTGCTTTTTGCAGGCGTTAAAAACCAACCCGCAAAGGGACCAGGGAGCTAATTACGGTACCGCAATTTGCGGTGCCGTAATTAGCACCTTCCCCATTCCCATTATGCCCTATGGGGCAAAAATGGGAATGGGGAAGGGCAATGGGGGAAGGGGGAATTACCGCCACACCAACCTGGGAATAGGGCGGTAATTCCCCTTTCCACCAAGGCGGTGCCGGTATTTTACCGGCATGGACCAAGGTGCTAATAGCTAATAGCACCTTGGTCCACCGCCATCCGTGTAATGAGGCCCATAGTCCTCAGCAGGCTTGCAACTACCTTCCTCCCTCTGTATCTGGTCTATATCAATGTCTGAGATATAGCCCTCAGCAGACTTGCAGCTACCTTCCTTCCTCTGTATCTGGTCTCTGTCAGTGTCTGAGATAGAGGCCCTCATTCCGAGTTTGGAGGTAGCCATGGTGCTATTTGTGCCATGGCTGCCTCCAAAACCGGGTCTGGCACCGATCTGGTTGAATGGGGACTTACCGGGTCATTCCGACCCTGGTGGACCCGGTAAGTCCCCATTCAACCAACCATTCCCCATTGCCATTTGAGCCCCCACATGGCTATATTGGAATGGGGAAGGCGCTAATAACGGGCCCGTGAATAACAGGCCTGTTATTAGTGCCCTGGTCCCTTAATGGGACCCGTAAAGGACGTGTGGTCAGACCAGACGTCCTTTACGGTTCCCGCTAAGGGACCTCGGAATTGGGTGGTAAGGGCTTATCGGCACCGGTCTCCTTACCGGTGCCCGGTATCCCTTACCGCCCAACTTGGAATGAGGCCCATAGTTCTCAGCAGGCTTGCAGCTACCTTCATCCCGCTGTATCTGGTCTCTACCTGTGTCGGAAGATAGTCCTCAGCAGGTTTGCAGCTATCTTCCTCCATCTTTATCTGGTCTCTGTCAGTGTCTGGGATATAGTTGTTAGGGAGATTTCTCACAGAAGTGCTAAATTCCCTCTACCTTATAGCCCTCCATCTCTTTTGCTATAATTTTGGGCTTTGAACTTTTCATTTTCAGTGGGCCTCATTACGAGTTTGGAGGCAGCCATGCCCTTAATTAGGGCATGGCTGCCTCCAAACTCGGGTCCGTGGTCCCTGAATGGGGAAATACCGGGCCATTCCGATTTAGGAGGGCCGGGTATTTCCCCATTCAGGGAACCCAGACCCGGACCATAACCATTCTCATTTGAGCCCCCAAAGGGCTCAATGGGAATGGGGAGCATGCTAACAACGGGCCTATTAATGACGGGCCCGTTGTTAGCATGCTGGTCCTCTCGCGGGACCCGCAAAGGACGTCTGGTCTGACCAAACGTCCACAGCGGCTACCACGAGGGGACCTCCTAATGAGGCAGTACGGGATTAACGGCGCCGGCACCTTTACAGCCGCTGTTAACCCCTTACCGTCTCACTTGTAATGAGACCCACTTGTGTTGTACATTTTTATGCCCATGGACTATGGAGTCTCACCTTCCCGACAGGCATCATCTTTTTAGTGTGCGTCACCCAGCACCTTTAGTGCAGTGACACAGGGTTGTCTTTTCAGACTTCCCACTTTAAACTCCCTTTTCTGGGACTGACTACTCTCTCCCAGAACATGTAAAGTTACCATTGACTTTACTAGTCTTTTTAAATGTACAGACTCGGTACACCCTATCTTCCAATAGAGTACTGCAGGCGTTAATAGTTATCACCTTTTGTCTGATTCTCATGGAACAGTATTATATTCCCCTTTCTCTAAGATTTGGCTGGTGGCAGTGGTATCTACCATTTTTATTCTACCAGGGACTATGAAAATAGCCTCGGTACAGTTAGAATCTATGGTGATAGCCTCAAAATCCAACCCGATAATCCACGTTTATTTTAACTTGCTTCCGGTCGAGTTCTTTTGCCAAATCTTTTTGTAAAGGTCTTTCTAGTGTTTTACTCTGCACTCCAAACCAGGTTTGGTTCCTTTGTTCGCTGTCCTTTGGCAGGCTTCTGCACAGAAGCCCTCCTTAGGCGCCTGAGTGTCTGGGTGGACAGGATGTGAGGGAGGAGTTTGAGGCCCCCTGCACAGGGTCTCCTTGGAGACCCAAGTTGCACTCTTGTTTGATTTGCTAGGAGGCTGCCCTGCCAGGACAGCCACCCTGCTGTGTGATTGACAGCCAGGCTGTGTGAATGGGCGATTTGGTGCATAAAAAGCCAGTCTCTGGGACTGGAGGGCAGAGTCACCACTGGAACGAGAGAACCAACGAGGAGCTGAAGGAAGACGGCTGCTGCAACTACTGGACACCCGTTGAAGCCCTGCTGCAGGACCGAATCACCTGAAACTTCGATGACAGAGGAGATCTGCAAGGAATGTTCTTCCCTTGAGCTTGGTGGGAACAACCAGCTTACCAAATACCAGAGTCCTCATCCTGGTCGAATTTACTGTGCATCGCTGCAGTAGATCGGATAGCCAGAGGGAAGAGAACCAGTTTGGGTTTTAAGGAGCGCACCTTTTATTCATCATTTTGCTCAGCTGCTGGCTTCTTCACTGGGCAGTGCAGGACCCTCCAGCCATCCTCCTTCTTGTCACCACAACTGAAGCTTCAGGAACCGCGAGCCTGCAGGAACTGCCAGGAACAACTGCCTCATCTACAGCATTCTTCTTCTTTAAAGGTACTGTGCAAATTCAGTTGTTCTTTTCATCTGACCGCGGTGAAAGCATGCGAAATATTTTGCCTCTCTGAAGGCTTGTCCTTCTCTTCTCCTTTAAGTAACTTTTCCTCCGACCACCTTCGTTTTTAACTCTTGCTAAAGACTTACCCGCAAACTACTTTGAACTGTGTGATCCTCTGCAAAGACTCTGAACCATTAACATTGGCCCAGACCTATTGACTTGAATCCTAGTTGTAGTAGTCTTTTCTAGATTCTGCCTGCCTATAACTTGTTGGTGCTGTTGATTTTTGATAACCTTGTCTTTTCTCCCTTTTAAATTTCTGGAGTGCCATTTTGCTCGCACTTCATTTTGCGCTTAACTTGTCCAGAATTGATTGGGTGTTATTGCAGTATATTAAGACTGTTATTTTCTGCTGCTTTATGATAGTGAACTGTTTTATAAATGATGGTGTAAATAAATGGATATTCTTTTACTCAGAAACCTTGAATCAGTGTTTATTTGAACCATAGTAATTGTTGTCCTTTGTGTAACCTCTTGTACTGCTCACTTTACTCTTGAGATAAGCCTGGCTGCTCAGCCATCGCTACCACTTTACTTTATAGTACAGGCTTATACCAAAGATGAAATTGTACTGACACTTGTAGTCTTTATTGTGTGTGGTGTTCCCAAAGGGTACTGCATGTGATTCTGCCTAACCATAGTCCTCAGCAGGTTGTAGCTACCTTCCTCCCTCTCTATCTGGTCTCTGTCAATGTCTGAGATATCATCCTCAGCAGGCTTGCAGCTGTCTTCCTCCATCTTTATCTGGTCTCTAAAACGAAAGCGGTGCTGAGATTCAAGGGGTAAAATAGAAGACGATAGGAGAGAGGATGAGATAGCTGAGTGGCGGTGGGGGGTGAAAAAGGAGGTGGACAGCAGAATTATAGATGGAGCGAAGGGGAGTGCGATGGGAAGCAGGAAGACCAATTCAAAGGTCTGAGCAATAGTCAATCTGGGAAAGTATAAGAGCTGGAATGAGGAGTTTAGAGGCATGGAAATAGAGAAAAGAATGAGTGTGATGAAGATTGAAAGAAACAAGAGCCAGTTATATGCAGCGAGTGAGCGATGAGAAGAAAAAGAGAGAGAGGAGTCAAAGAGAATGCCCAGGTTGTGGGAAGAAGTGGAGAATGGAATAGAAGAAAGGGGAAGGAGAGAAACGGGAAGGGGAAGCTGGAGAAGGGGAAGAGGGAGGAAAGAAGAGGATCTCAGTTTTGGTGGGGTGCAGATGAGAAAATTGAGAGGACATCCAGGATTGAATAGCAAGAAGAGAAACAGCGATGCTGGAATGAAGTGGTTCAGTAAAATTAGAGAAGGAGCAAAAGATTTGGAAATCATCAACATAGAGAAGTTGCAAAAGAGGTTGAAGGAGGAGACGAATGAAGAAAGAGGGATAGTGTCTAGGGAGACTAAGGGAGGACCAAGAACAGAGCCCTGGGGGACTCCATATAAGAGAGGATATGGAGAGAGCTGCGACAAGCCCATGAGACAGAATAAGAACGGTCGGAAAGATTAGAAGGAAACCAAGTTAAGACAAAGTCAGTAAGGCCAAGGGAAGATTGAGTGGCAAGGAGAGTGGCGTGGTTGATGGGATCAAAAGCTGAAGAAAGATCACAGAGAATGAGAGTAGAAGACAGTTATTGTGACAAGCAGTGAGGAGAGAGTTCGAGACGTATAAAAGAGCAGTTTCAGTCAAGTGGGCAGGCTAACAACCAGATTGTAAATGAGGAAGAAGAGAGTGGAGATGTGAAAATGAAGAGATTTGGGAGTAAACGATTTGGAGAAGCTTAATTATAAATGACAGAAGGGAGCTAGGGAGGTGGTTAGAAGGAAGAGAGAGATCAAGAGAGGTTGTTCAGGATGGGATGATGGTCTTGTGTTTAAAGCAAGCAGGAGAAATGGATGAAGACACAAAAATATTGAAGAAGGTTGTAAGATAAGGAAGGAGCTGAGAGTAGACAGAATGGATGAAAAGGAATAGGGTCAGCGGGGGAGGCAGTTGGGTGGGCACATGAAAAGAAATGTGTGGTATGCAAGTAATTAGGGAGGAGAAGACAGAGAGCATAGGAGGGAATAAATGAAGGGAAGAGAGCAGAAGCAGTGGGGGAGGGTGGAATGGGCAGAGAAGGTAGAGTGGAGAGAAGATACTTTGGAGGTAAAGTAAACAGCAAAATCAGAAGGAGATGGAGAAGAGGAAAGTGGAGGGTCAAGAGGCCGAGGAGAGAGGATATTGTTAATAAGTTGATAGCGGCAGTGAGGAAGATGGGATACAGAGAGAGTACGTGAGGAGGAGGATTCTTTTTAGTGTTAAGGAGAGAGGAAGCGTAAAGAGAGAAAAGCTTGTCATGGTCAGAAGCAGATGAGATTTCTTCCAGCAATTTTGCAATTTGTGGAGCCAAGAGCAGAGACACTTAAGAGAAGAGGCAAGCCAATGTTGACAAGGTTCCCAGAAGGGAGTAAAGGGATGTTAAGGATAGGGAGTCAAGGGTAGAGGTGAGAGAGAAGTGGAAAGTGGTAGTAGCTACATCAGGAGCGAGTAGTGAGAAGCTATTAAGAGGTGGGAAGGAGAGGTCAAAGGAAGATAAGAAGAGGGAAGTGTAAAAAGAACAAAGATGGTGATGCTTAAAGGATGAAGAATGAGAGAGGAGGGTGGGGGGGGAGTCAGAGTAGTGGTGAAAGAATGAAGAACATAACTGAGACTTCAGAAGGAAATGAGGTCACCATAAGGTCAAGAGAAGAGCCAAGGGTGTGAGAGGGTGGGCAGGAAGGAGACAAGAGATGGTAGGAGTCAATGTGAGGCAGAAAAACGGAGCTAGAGCGAGACGAATGAAGGACAAAAAATGGAGACACTGAAGGAAGAATAGAACAATGGAATCAAGATCACTGATAAATGATAACAGAGGACCCAGGGGACGGTAAATAATGCGAAAGGAAAAGGTTTTGAGAAAGTGGAAGGGAAGGTTAGACTAGAGGACGCGAGGGTCCATGAAGAATTAGAGAGCATGCCAGACGGCGGGGGTGTGGGAGAAACTAGAGGAAGATGAGGAAAGAGAAGAAGGTGTAGTGTTATGGAAAGGAGTAATCCAGGTTTCAGTGAGGCAAAGCAACTGCAGGTTAAATCCATGAAAAAGGTTAAGAGTAGAGTGGGACTTCCTACAGATTGAGCGAGTGTTCCAGATGTCAATCGAAATCAAAGACTAGGTGAGGTGGGAAGAGAGAGGAGAGATGAGGTTGGAAGGGTTGTGTGAAGGAGAGGAGGATGGAAGGCAGGACGAGATGAGGGATGGACAAGAATACAAGAGATCATAGTAGTAGCAGACAGTAGCTGAGGAAGACGGAGCCAGAAGAAGCAAGAAGTAGCGTGTAGAGATGGCATGATGGGGGCGAGATGGCAACGTCACATTAATAAGTGGTCCAGAAGCACACAGGTGCAAAGAGGGGAAACAGGAGAGAAAGCTGCCCTCAGAAAGTCCGCCCTTGGAAAACGACACATCCATGGGCTAGGACGCCCAGTGTAGGGTGAAGTTAAAGGGTAGCAAAGTCACGTGCAGTATGTATCACGTGAGACGGACAGTGCCGTGCCTTGGAGGCACAGGGGAGGGCCAATGGGCGCGGCAGTGAGGATGGGGGCAGCTTGGGTGGTGGATCCTCCAAGATCTGCAGTGTCCAGTGCAGATCGGTGCATGCGACAGCAGCGGCGGACTCCGGTGGTGAGCAGGGAAAGCACTTCCTGGTCCAGTACGCCAGGTATTGCAATGCTTCATGTGGTCCCTAACAGAACGGCCTCTCAATCCTACAGCTTTTTAATTTCTTCCAAAAATGGAGTTGCAATTGAGCACCATGTGACCCATTCTATTTAAAAAGTGTTTGGTTAGAGAACATCCTTTACAACGGGTCCTTGATGGTTTGCTAGAGTCCATTTCTGGAACATACGTGTCCCCCACCCCTTCCTGCGATGCCACTGCTTGGGATGTCACAATATGTAAAATAGGGAGGGGTGCACACTTCATTTGCCACACTTGGCCCCACAAATCCAAGCAAAAGCCCTGTCAGTACATCGCCATGCACTCTTGCGATACCCATTCAATTGCTGGTCCCAACACTTCTCCATCAACCCACACTGTGACATGTTACGGTGCTAGCCAGATTCCAGGGCAGTCGGTCCCAAAGCGCCGCATGACCCCTCTGCATATCTGCACCGAGAACATTCACAGATATCGCCGTGGAGTACATTATATTGCCATTTGAAAGCACGGTATATTGTGTGGGTGCTTAATACCAAATAATGTACCTATTGACCATTATCTGCAGTTATCTGCAGACAGAATAATAGACAGATAATACAACTTCTATTTTGGATGAGAGCAAGTCACCCCATACACAGAAGCAACAATGTCCTGGCTGCTGTAACTATTCTATTTGACATTATACCTACTTGTTGTTTTTTTATCTTTGCATTCGACTTGTAGTCGATGCCCTCGGGCTGGTTGTGCGCTTTATAAATGCAATACATAAATAAATAACTGCAAGTCCCAGAATTTGAAGAAAACCCCAGACAGGATCAACTATGGCATACGGCCTGTTGAGTACAGGTGAAGGGGCAGCACGTCCACCAGCAGGCTAATGATTCACTGGGCACACAGGATGGCACACCTCATGCTGTACAGCTGGCATTTTCTCAAGGGCAGCAGAGCAAAACATCATTGCATGAAACAGACAGGCTGGACCATTTCTTGCAATGCCCCAAATGCCGGAGGGCCTTTTGTGTCGGTTTTAGTGTGTGAAAGGTGGCACTACCTCAGCATCTCATCTACCCAGGGCTGACAGTGCGCACATAGTTGAGACTGGCGGCAGACGCATGCCCACACTCTGTGCACCTCAACATTCACCCTAGCACTGTGTATAAACCTCCCTCTATAGTCCACCTAGCCCCTCACTCTGTATATGCTTCCTCTCCCACCTTCTCAACCTCAACATTCACCCTAGCACTCTCTATACACCTCCCTCTATAGTCCACCCATCACCTCACTCTGTATATGCTTTTCTCTCCCACCTTCTCAAGCTCAACATTCCCCCTAGCACTCTGTATACACCTCCCTCTATCGTCCACTAGTCCCTCACTCTGTATATGCTTCTCCCTCCCACCTTCTCAACCTCAACATTCACCCTAGCACTCTGTATACACCTCCCTCTATAGTCCGCCCAGACCCTCACTGTGTATACGCTTCTCTCTCCCACCCTCTCAACCTCAATATTCACCCTAGCACTCTGTATACACCACCCTCTATAGTCCACCCAGCCCCTCACTCTGTATATGCTTCTCTCTCCCACCTTCTCAACCTCAACATTCACCCTAGCACTCTGTATACACCTCCCTCTATAGTCCACCCAGACCCTCACTGTGTATATGCTTCTCTCTCCCACCCTCTCAACCTCAACATTCACCCTAGCACTCTGTATACACCACCCTCTATAGTCCACCCAGCCCCTCACTCTGTATATGCTTCTCTCTCCCACCTTCTCAACCTCAACATTCACCCTAGCACTCTGTATACACCTCCCTCTATAGTCCACCCAGACCCTCACTGTGTATATGCTTCTCTCTCCCACCCTCTCAACCTCAACATTCACCCTAGCACTCTGTATACACCACCCTCTATAGTCCACCCAGCCCCTCACTCTGTATATGCTTCTCTCTCCCACCTTCTCAACCTCAACATTCACCCTAGCACTCTGTATACACCTCCCTCTATAGTCCACCCAGACCCTCACTGTGTATATGCTTCTCTCTCCCACCCTCTCAACCTCAACATTCACCCTAGCACTCTGTATACACCACCCTCTATAGTCCACCCAGCCCCTCACTCTGTATATGCTTCTCTCTCCCACCTTCTCAGGTGTCTGTGACTCAGTAGATTAACCATCTAGCGGTGAACAGTTTAAGCAATCAGGCACGCTATATAGGATTAAAAACTCCTCTCCGAGAACACCACTATCCTTGTATGATGGATTTCCATCTGCTAATCTGCTTTCAATATTTCTGGCGCTTAAGTGTGTGGATTCTACAAGAAAGTCAGGTCAGCCGATCGGCCTCACTTTCATAAAGCACTCATCACGAGTTGGGCGCTGACATTAAAATGGGTCTGTTTTGTAATACCAGAAACATTGGAGAATCCACCGCCAGCTCTGAGCTGGAGGTAAATCCACGGACTTTCTGCTCATTTTTGGCACAGTTACCACAGCCTGAATTACTGCTGCAGTAATTACCACAGCCTGAATTACTGCTGCAGTAATTACCACAGCCTGAATTACTGCTGCAGTAATTGTGCTGAAAAGGCCACATCAAAGCAGCAATCCCAAACAAAGGAAAGTAATGGGTCTAAAAATGTATATTTTTAAAGATGACACAGAGAGATACATGTTTGATCCCAGAGTCCGCGCTTAGAAACTTCTGGGTATTAAGCGCGTTATAAATAACCTATCATAGCAATAACAATTGAATTTGCACAGTACCTTTAAAGAAGAAGAATGCTGTAGCTGAGGCAGTTGTTATCATATCATATCATACATAACCTGTGATGGGACCAAAATAGCACCGCTGACTCAGCTAAGTTTAGCTTGGAAGGAAGGCCTGACAGTGAAAGCCCACCCACCGTTAGATGGCCCTCCAGTTGCATCCGGGAGGAATGGAAGACGGTTAAGGAGAGCGTGTAAACATAGATTACACTAAACCTTGACTTCTAACACTGAGTTACAAGAAGACGAGCAATATATTGAAGTTTAGCCACCACCGTCTCAGTGGCGAGTTCGGACTCTTTTGACTGGGGCTGCCCAAGTGGGGCACTGACTTCTGCAGGGTTGGCATGAAGTACAAGCACACAGACACATAATGATCGTAGTTTAAGAGAACAGGGTGGCGCCTGGGGTGGCCAATCAGAATCCTTGGGTGGCACCTGCCATCCCAGGCCACTCCCTGGACACGGCACTGTTCTGTTTGTAAATAAAGCTGTGGATTGTGATGCTGCGCTTATGCAAATGGAAGCTGTGGTATTCTTTCCCTTAAACCCTTTGGTGAAGGCTTTGCTATTGACATTCAGGAATACTGATGAGAAAAGTAATTGGCTAAACGTTGGCCAACTTGAATGAGATACATTTGCATACAATGATTCTAAATGTATGCGCATTTCTTCTCATGAATATTAATAAGCGATACCCTGAAAACCTGTCACGATTCCACCCTTGAGCGCTAGAGTAGGACAGCGCTGGCTTGCTAAACTAAAGCACGCACTGCTGAGACAGAGAAGGTTTCTCAAACCCGTGGCTCTTCATAAATTGTAAACTACCATTCCCATGATCCCTCAGCCTTGGCTCTGCTTCTTAGGGTTGATGGGCATTGTGCTCCAAAACATCTGGAGAGCCAAGGGTTGCAGGCCACTGAACTAGGCCATTTACCATCCCTCATAGAAGCCATTTAGTTGCAGCGTTCCTGGAAGGTTATTGTGATATCCAAAATGAATGAGTAGAATGCAAAACATAAAATGATTCTATGGATATACAAAAATAATGCCACCATAGTACATCAACATAAAACTGATCCATAAATATGGATGACCACTGCTTGGCTTTACCTTTCATGCAGCCCTCCTTGTCGTTCTTCACCAGCAGGAGGTGCGGCGGGGTATCCGGGACAAACGGGAACGTGGCCAGCTGGAGAGCGGACGTGACTCCACAGATGGACATGAGAAATGGCCACAGGGATTCTCTGCCCAGGGCTTCCCTGAAGAGAGAAAACACAAACAGCATCAAAAGCTGGGCTAGATACGAGTCAGGCATTTAAAAAAGAGTATACCAGTGGCCCAAGAGCCTAAGGAGTATTGCTCTACCTTAGTCCAAAAAGTAGGCCGAAGAGTTTCCCAGAAGTGGCAAACACAGGGCCGGCGGTGTTTGTAAGGCCCCGTAGTTTCTTAGGGGCAATTTCCCCCAGGTACAGCATAGACACATTGATGCCAGCGGCTAAGGAAAATAAACAGGCAATTTAAATGTACAGAAAGCAAAGAACAGTCAGTTCATAAGCTATTCCCTGCCTTTGGCACCATATGGTGGTATTTAATTGCCAGCATGTGACCAAAACAATGCTACAGAGAAAGGTTGAGGAGGCGCAGAATATATGGCTAGCATGACAACTGGAAATTGTATTGGCATGTATTGGCTGCATAACTGTGTTTGTATCCTTCCACTCACCATTCTTTCTTCTAGTTTTTGGTCCTAATTAATTTGCTTCCTCATAGCATGTTCCATTCGTCCCAGTCCTTTGTCACAGAAATTCTATTCTGCCAGGCTTCCTCCTGTTCTTTGTCATTCCCTCTCATTCATTGCATTCCTTTGTCACAGTCCTTCTCCTTTGTTGCAATCCTAACTTATCAGTACATTTTCTTTGTCCTCGTCCGTCTTCTTTTGTCACAGTCCTCCTCCCTCATCACATTCCTTCTACTTCATCACAGTGCTTCATCCAAGTCCTCCACCTTCATCCTAGCCCTCAGCTTCATCCTAGTCCCTCTTCTTTCATCAGAGTCTTTTGATCACAGTCATCATCCTTCCTTATTCCGCACCCCTTAATCACATTCCTTCACATTTGTCATAGCCGCTTGTCACAGACCTTCTTTGTTATACTTCTTCTCATGCATCGCAGTCCTTCTTTGTGAGTCGTTCACCACACTCCTTTCCCTTTGTCACTGTCCTTTGACCTAATGGCCCTGACTCATGCACACCTGGGTGAGCCAGGGTCTCCCTCTACCTGGCTCCCCCCCCCCGTATCACTTTAACTAGCTATTATCTTTTCCATCCATGTTTAGTCAATGTCTCTATCCCTCTCTGTCCCCGTTTCTCTTTGGTTTGCTATTTCTCTTTCTTTGCCTTATTCTCAAAGGAGAGCCTTTGCCTATCAGGGTAGAAATAGCACAACGGACATCTAAGAAGGAATTAAAGGCTGCATGCAATATTTGTAAGGGGCTGGACATTGAAAGCATAACATTGATGTAATGTATGAGAATGTCACTATGTTATGCAGGAACATCCCCAAGCCTACTTACGAATCTGCTTGTGCTATTTTGACATGTTTTCCAACTGCGGGCATTGCTTGGTTGCAGGTTTCGAGGTATGTATGGAACTTACGCTGTGATTTTAAGCATGTAATTAGCAGGCAGAGTAGAGCAGCTGACTCAGGTGCCCGGGAAGTAAACATTTCAAAGCAAGAAATGGATATGGCCTGCAATGCCATCATTACATCATTCTAGCTTGCAGGTGGACATTAATGCTGATGCCCTCTTTACCTGGGCATGACTGGTAAACTGGTCATGGGTCTTGGTCTCATCTTTCTGCAAACAATGGATAGCAAGCAATACATGCCTTTGTACACATTTGGAGTTGTACAGCCTGATGGCCTGGCCCAGTAGAAACAGATTCCCAGGGTCTGCACAGTTCTGTTGGACATTGTTTATGGCCCTGGGTAATTGGGACATCAGCATTCAAAGCACCAGCACCTCCTTCAGTGGAACAGTGCAGGGGGTGCCCTCATAGCTCACGGCTCAGGGAAACAGAATTGAGGCTTCAGTGCCAAAAAATGGAACAGCAATTGAAGATTGGCACCATCCGCGGCTACCCCCATGACCAGAGGTGTCACCACTAACCAAATATAACAAGGGTTGGAGGATTGAATATGGGAAAATGGATATTCCTGGTGAGCAGCAGCCAGGCTCCTCATCATAGCACTTTCTTAACTTTGAATGTTCCCACTGTGCCATTCTGTCTCTTTGAACTTTGAGGCTGTGAGGTTTTAAATTAGAATGTTCCCACTGTAGGGCTCTCTTAACGCTGAATTGTACCACTCTAAGACTTTCTTAACTACGACGTTTGCCACTGTGCCATTCTGTCACTTTGAACGTTGCTGCTGCAACTTTTTAACTTCAAATTATGCCACAGTGCTTCTTTCTTAACACTGAATTTCACCACTGTGGGATTCTCTTAAGTATGAGGTGTGCCACTGTCAGATTCTGTCACTTTGAACTTAACCAATGTGAGTCCTTAACTTTGAATGTACCACTGATTGACTTTCCTATTTTGCTAGCATAACGTTCTGTCACTTGGAATTTTCCCTCGAGAGGGTTTTGCCAACTTTGCAGCTTGCCTCGTTTAAATCCTGCCACTGCAATCCTTTTCTTTCTCACTTTGATTTTTGCCACTGTGGGCTATGTCTCTCTTAATTATGCTGCTTTGGAGTTTGACACACATTTAACTATAATGTGGTGGGGCTACTTTCTCAGAGTTAAAAAGCCATCTAACTTTGAATCTAATAACAGTTAAACTGGCCTAAGATACATGTGTGCAACTGTTACCTGAAGCGAAGAGAGTGGCACCAAGGCTTCTGGGTAATCACTTGGGCTGATAGCTGGCAGAAAAATGAAGCTAAGGTTGGGAAGGGAAACTGGCTGCTTGTAAAGACTATTTTGAAGTTGACAGAACCTGTATTGTTAGAGACTGTGGAAGACAGAGAGAAGTGAGTTTTAAAGGCAAACCTAGGTTGTTGTTGTGACCGACAGACAAGAGAGACGAGGAAGAGTGCCTGGCCTACTTGAAAGTGTTGAACTACTTTAAAGTGAGTCTTGTCGAAGCCTGTCTAGATGTACAAAGTTGCGGTAGTAGTCCAAAGTGATGAAGCTGTGGTGGATTAGCTGGTTGTCAGTAGATGCAGCATTGTAGTAGCCTAAACAAAGCGTAGGACTGGGAGACAAAGTTGACTGTTTTCATGGTGAATCAAGTAGAAGTGACAAATTTACCATTGGGAATTCTAAAACTGTAACTAAGTAAATACTAACTATTAAGCAAGAACTGTGTCTCAGTGGCAGTTGTAGATATTGCATTTCTTTTGAACTGTGGCAAGTCTTCTTGAAGAGGTGACAAAGTATTGTGGATGGGATTACCATTGGTGCTATACGGAAAGTGGATATTTCACCTAGCAAGAAAGATTTGCTATCATTGGAACTTTGGTTAACAAACCTTTACTTTAACTTTGAAACATCAAGAACTGATTTGGGACATTTCTTTGGTTGAACATTAGCAGCATTGACCTTGAATCCTGTCGAAGGGAATTTACCCAGGACATTAGAAGGTTATAAAGAAACTGTGAATGTTGTTTATGTTATGTTGTAGTGCCGTATATTTTCTTTGTGTATTTGTTGCTTAGTGTGAGGGCCAGCTATCGTGTGTAAGATTGTTTTCCCCTAGCTTTGGTTAGACAGGGAAATCTGCATCGAGTAGGGATAGTGATGCATTTTACTATATTTCTTTTGAGAATAAAATGGCGTGTTTTGATAAATCATTAAACAGCCGTCCGCCTGACATTACTGACCCCCCCACAAAGTGCTCCTACATTCTGCACACAACTAAGCAGGTACTACCTTTCTTCGCCTTCCCACATGGAACACTCAGCATCATCTCCCTTGTCATGTCCAGAATAGACTATGCCAACTGCATCTATCTCAGAAAGCTGGACTGCCTTAACCATAGACTACAGCAAATACAGAACACAGCAGCAAAACTACTCCTCAGACTCACTAAGAGAGAACACATCACACCAGCAAGTTAGAACCCTACATTGGCTACCAATCAAAAAAAGAATGTTCTTCAAAACACTCTGCATAACCCACAGAGCAATCCAGGGACAAGTAGCAGAACGAAAAATCTCCATCTACAGATGAAACAGAACACTAAGGTCCAGCAATGACATATATCGAACCAAAACAATACTGGAAGCAGGAATTTGGTGGATCAGCATTCTCCTGCATCCCCACATAACTTTGGAGATTACTCCCAAAGGAAATACAAACAACAGAAGACCAATTTAGTAAATTGCTAAACATATTGCTCATCAACTCACCAAACTAAACAGGAAACACAGTCAAAGAGAAACAGCCAATACAACACAAGAGAAACACACAAAACAACGGAACCTAACAAACTGAAACTTACCCCAAAAATCAAGCATTTTAGTACAAACCACCATAGAACAATATGAACACTGTCACAACAAAATAACCACCACACAGAAAGGCACAGACTACTAACATCACTTACTAACCCTAGGAAAAACATTCCAATATCAAGCATGCTCACTGTCAAACACCAAACAGAACAAACACAACCCTCTACCGCAGCAGAAACCTTCAACCACCACAAAATGCACACACACAGCAACATCCAAGTAAACACAACACACTACAGAAAACGAAACCAATCACTCTCAAATCATTACACACATACTCCTATTACAAACACCACCTAACCCTTTTCAACTAAAAACAAACCCAGCACACAGTGACTGTTTTTTCTGATCTGAAACTACCAACAGCACATCAAAGCCACCTAGTGCTTTTCCTCTCTACCCTACTAACTAAGCCATCCCAGCCCTCCTTCCTTTTCAGATCCGCAAGAGCACATAGAGACCATGAAAATGGCAGCAGTGCAGTATGTGTCACAATAACATAGCATAACAGGACCAAAAAGCCCCAACTCTAACACACAAGAGAGGTGGAGGTGTGCCTAGAATGACACACAACAAGAAAAGTCCTGTATGAGAGCCCACAAAGATACCCAATATTCATAGAATAGTAGAAAAGCCAGGAAGTGGAATGAGAAGTACCTGAAGTGATGCCAAACAGGAAGCGGCCAACCAGAATCATCTCAAAGGACCCTGCCATTTTGCTGAAGCCGATGATCATGGACGCTCCCAGCGTGACCAGATTATTGCATAGCATACACCTACTTCTGCAAGGACAAACAAGGAACACATTTGAAGTCCTCTGAGAAACATTTAAGGTGAGGTATTGTCTTCACTCGGGAAGAGTTAATGTGACAAAGAAGAACAATCTTAAAGAGAAGTTAACAGAGTGGTTGAAATGAGCCTGGCATTGTGGTCATGTCACAATCTTGAGTTAAGGCACGAGTATAAGGTTAAATAGAGGGGTACCTTAACACTTTGAGTGCATGAATAAGTATATTATATATATGCACGACAGATGAGCAGCAGACTCAGCCATAACTTGACAAAAGTGCCAATCCCAACGTTGCTTGCTCCGGCAATGTATTTATTTAAAAATGTGAAAAGCACTTCCCATCATCTGGTCTCCTTAAATGAAACAGCTGTATGAAACGTATTTATTTATACATAATCAGGCATCAATGGGCTAGTATGGGTCCTAAAGGGTGCTGCAGCAAGGTGATATATGCCTGGCTTTGGAGTGCCACACTGTGGGCTCCCTCCACTGTGGGTGTATGGGTGTGAGCGGGTTCTGAGCAACCCAATGACTACAGCTACCATAAGTCCTTTCAGCAGATTCAACATTGATTGATTACACCGGCACTGGCTCTTTGCTGCAAGTGACACTGCCTGCCGGAGGACGATATGAGCACAGAAACCGGTTAGAGAACAGCAGTAGCTGTGGAGGTGAAATGTGCAGAGAACCAAAGTGCACCCCTTCCACCCAGTGCTGTTTTTATATATATATATAATAATAATCTGATGAAGCCCGCAAGGGTGAAACACATTGTTGTTGTCTGCCTTAGTTGTCCACGTTCATTACAGTAAAGGAATCAAATTAAGCCTAGAGTTTATTTGTTAAGGTGAATTGGGCAGGGAACCAGAGTGCACCCCTTTCATCCAGTAGTGTTTATGTTTGAGGTACTCTGGAGAGTGGATGCTCCAGGGTGCTGCCCCAGGGTGTTATATGCCTGGCCTTGGAGTGCCATAAGTCCTTGAAGCAGAATCAATTGCACTGTGGGCTACTCCCCTCCCTCCCCCACTGTGGGTGTTTGGGTGTGAGTAGGTTCCCTGAAAACCTAATGACTACAGCTACCATAAGTCCTTGCTGCCACACTGATTAATTACCACTGCCCTGGCTCTTTGCTGCAAGTGAAACATCCTCCCTGATGACGCGATGAGCAGAGAAACCGGTCGGAGGGGAACATCAGTAGCTGTGGAGGTGGATTGTGCAGAGAACCAGAGTGCACCCCTTCCATCCATGCTGTATTTATATATGTATCTAATAATATGACGAAGCCTGCAAGGGTGAAACGTGTTGTTGTCTGCCTTAGATGTCCATGTTCATTACAATAAATGAATTGAATTAGACCCGTGGGAGTTCGAGTTTATTTTTAAAATGGTTGGAGTGAGTGCCGCCGTCGCCTGAAGGCCCCAATGTTTACAAAAAGTATATGGGCCGCTCTGAATTTTTTTGGACAGTTTGGTGAGGTTTCGTGCAGGGGGGTAAAAGTTAGAGGGGGGTCCCACATTTTTTTTCTCCATAGACTAAAGGGCAAAAACTTTGTGCATGGCTATAGCCCGAACGGCTGGATGGATTTGCACCAAATGTGCGGCAGGAGCAGGGGCTTGGTTCAGAAAGCAAGCTTTTGTGTGTTTGGTGGAAATCCGACCAGTACTTTTGTTGCAAATATCTGAAATGTACGTCTCAAAAAATGTGTGATATCTGGCTCCGCTCCGCGGACCAATTTCCCTATTCGCTCCAAGGACAGAAGTCTCATTGGCTTGCGGTATGGCGTGTTGTCAGGGAACTGTGGACGCGGACAGTAGTTGGCTGGAGGGAAGTGTGCTGTGCGTCAAAGTTTCTGGGATACGCTGCCATGGTGTATCGGAGGATAGTCTTGTGGTGTGTGTGCCAAGGCCCTAAGGCATTGTGTGCATGAGTGGGGCTCTTGTACGTAAAAGTGTGGCCACTGAAAGTAGTCATAACTGGCTCTGCTCACGCGTTCCATTTTCCTGTTTGCTGCACAGTGAAAATTTAATTGCGCTGCAGTGTACAGTGACGTGATGTGCGTCATAACCTTTTAAGAATGCTGGCATGTTGTATCCGAGGACAATGCGGCGGCGAAAGAGCCTGGAAAACATACTGTACAGCATCTGATGGTGGGAAGAAGGGATGGAAAGGGTGGGGGAGTGAGAAGTGCTTCCTCTGACATATTTCATTAGAAGAAGACAGTGATGTGACAGCGGTATCTGTCGCTAGTATGCCAATTTGCGGTTACCTCAACAGGCTACAACCTTGTGTGGTGAGTGGAGGCAGCCTTCGTTATGGCATGAGACCTCCAGCTGTGATTCCTTTCTGTAATGAGTGGTCACCGGCTGAATTGCAGAAGGGGACTGTATTCCACATGACATGAACTTTTACCCATAGCATGTACTGTGGTGTGTTGTGCGTGGTAAAAAAGTAGCTTCTTCGATGCATGGCTGTATCCCTTGCACGGGAAAGTATGTCCACTGGTTGTAAAGGTATGTGCACGCGTTGCAAGTAGATGTCACACTGTTGCTTTGTGTGTGTGTTTTGGCAGCATTTATTATTTATTTATTATTTATTTATTCATATTTTTAGAGTGCGCATCAGCCCAAGGGCATCATGGCACTGTTACAGATATTCATTGCTGGTTATAGACTGACTTGAACCTGCTGGTCAACGTCTATAATGACTCCATGGCTAAAGCTATCGACATCATTGCCCCACAAAAAATGCGCAAAGGGAAACCAAAAGCACATCTGAATTCGTGGTACACCCCGGAGCTCAAACTTCTCAGACAACAAAAAAGTAAACTAGAATCACTATGGAAATCAGTTCCTTCAGTAGATAACAGAACTAATCTCACCAATATCTCCACTTTCTGCAAAAACGAGATTACACACGCTAAGAAAGAATCTCTTAATTCCAGGATCTCTCAGGCAGGCTCTAGCACAAAGGAGCTCTTTAACATCCTAAAGGAATTAGAAAACCCCATTCCTCCTACAGATACCTGCACAAAGGATAAACCGTAGTGCACAGGGATCCAGAACGCCCTTGCTAACAAAATCTCAGGGCTCCAATCTAAAATTGAAAACAAACGACAACAACTCACTCATGGTCCTACTTCCAGCTCCACCCTTCCTTCACCCACCACCACTAGCTCAGGCTTCACTTTCCAAAAGGTAACCATACCTGAAGTACAAAAAATTATAGCATCTTTGCAACCTTCAAACTGTAAGGGGGACAGTTGCCCCACACAGATCATAAAAGATACAGCCAGGGATCTTTCCCCCTTCATTACCAAATTAATAAACTTGTCATTCTCCAATAACACGGTCCCAAGTAATCTGAAACAATCCTGGGTCTTACCACTGTTAAAAAAACAAACTCTCGACCCAGATATACCCACGAATTATAGACCCATTACCACTGTCCCATTTTTACTAAAAATTCTTGACAGGGTGGCCTATTTACAAATTCAGGATTACCTTGAGACAAACCAATTACTAGGAACTCGCCAATCTGCCTTTCGTTCTCAACATGGGACAGAAACGCCCCTTGTTGATCTTAAGAGAGAGATAGACAAACTCAAAGATAAAGGTAGGACTGCCATCCTTCTTCTCCTTGACCTTTCCGCTGCCTTACCTGGTTGACCACAAAATCTTGTGCAACCACTTGTCATCGGCAGCACACTTCTCCCAATCTGTGGTCACATGGATCCAATCCTTCCTGGACAACAGGACCATGCGGGTCTTCTCACCCCTAGCAGCGGCCGACCCCATTCCCATTACTTGCGGTGTCCCACAAGGATCTTGTGTCTCACCCACTTTGTATAATATATTTACAAAGCCCCTATTCGACAAGCTGGACCATCTGGGTGTCACCTACACTAATTACGCAGATGACACCCAGATACTCCTCACTTTATCCGGCAATTACAACTCGGACGTCAACCGGATCAATGAAGTCTTCTCCATCATTCAGGCATGGATGGCCACACATGGCCCATGCCTGAATGATGACAAGACCGAACTACTACTCCTTGTCGGCTCACCTAATACCATCTGGAAACTCAGCCCCAGCTACACCAGCTTCACCATTGACGGTAACACCATTCCCATCGCTAAAAGTGTAAAAAACCTTTGGTTTCTACCTAGACACAAATACCAACCTCGCATAAACAAATTAATATGACCGCCTCAGCCACTGCTTACACTGGTAAACTAATCAGGGCCTGCACACCTCTGATCCCCCCCAACAACTGCCTTACTTTAGCCAGAGCACTCATTCAATCCAAACTGGATTACTGCAACAGCCTTTATGTAGGTGCCAACAAAACGGTAATTAATAAATTGCAAGTTCTACAAAACAATGCACTCTGTGCCGCCCTAAATATTCCTAGAAGAGAACATATCTCGGCTACAAGAATTTCATGCAAATGGCTCTCCATGCAACTAAAGATAGACCTAAAATCCATCTGCCTCACTTACAAAGCTCTCAACCACCTAGCCCCGCCCTGTCTTACCAACAAATTCAACTTAAGACAGAATACTAGAACCGCCATATCTTCTAATACACTACAACTGACGGTGCCCAAATACTCTAAAAGAGCCGGTGGATCCAGCTTCCCAGTTCTAGCCTCACAACTGTGGAACACCATTCGATTGGATATCAAATCCACCCCCACCTTCCAACCTTTCAGAACTAAGGTCATCACTTGGTTACTCAATGAATAACTAACTATGTATGTATGCCTAATGTATGAATGTATCCTTTACTACGTCTGCTTTGGTACTATCTCTGCACTAACTGCTTTCTCGTAAACTATACATATGCTGCACAAATGTACAAATGTTTCTCACCTTTGCCTGTAACTTGATGTTTAAGTGCCCATATAACCTTGGGTCAGGAGCGCTATACAAATAAATAAACATAAACATAAACAGAGGGAGGAAGGCTTAATAGTTACATAGACATTTGCATTTAGAGTTCATCTTAGAGATACATAGAAATTGCATTTACAGTTCACCTTGGAATTTCGAAGAACATGGAGTCCTAGGGTGTTGTGTGGGGCTATATGAATAGCGTGGTTTTGAGGGATTTGCGAAAAGGAGTACAGAGAGGGTTCTGCTCTGAGTGCATTGGGTAGGGCATTCCAGAGTTTGGGTGCTATATGGGGGAAGACAAAGCCGCCGCTTTTAGCTCTTTTTATGGGAGGGTGCACAGAGTTGGTTTGCATGGTGGCTCCTTTTGGGGCGGGCAGAGATGTTCTTGGTTAAGGTTTCTGATAGGTAGGATGGGGCGGAGAGATTGATACATTTATGCATATGGGTGAGGATTTTGAAGTTGATCCTTTCCTTGACTGGGAGCCAGTGGGCATCACATCTGGCCTGAACTATGTTGTCACTTTTGAGAATGTGTAGAGTGGCGTGGAGCACATTATTTTGTACTATTTGGAGCCTGTTGATATTTTTCGTTGTGGTGCCTGAAAGAATGGCTTTGCAGTAATCACGTCTAGCTCCTATTGTGGCTCCGACGATGGATAGGCAGTTTTGAGTGGTTAGAAAGGTTTTTATGGCATTTATAAGTTTGGTAGTGAGAGTAGAGGCCAAGGAGGTGGCACTAACCTGTCTTGTCATTGAGAGTGTTGAGTCTAGGTAGACTCCAAGGGCATTGCACACATTGTTGGTTGCATGGGTGTAGTCATTGTTACAACATCCTACAGTTGTCGTTGTATGGGAGGAGATGCTGCAGTGCACAGTCGTGCAGTGTGTCCACTAGGTGCAGTGTTGGAATAGTGTCCATACAGAAGAGGGTATGGTTAAACTGGGTGTTATATGTGCTTGAGTAGTCTGCATTGTGCAGATTAGTAAGCGTTGTCTTGCACTATGCAGTATTGGTTGCATCCACGTACTACAGTGTTGGGAGCAGCACCAATGTTGTGAAGAATGTGTTGTTTGCTTGGCATTAATACAATGGTTTGTGAATGAAAGTAGCGATGCCAAACATTGTAGTTTGTTTGTGCATTATGGTAAGTGGAACATGTGTGCTTGCATCCCTGCTTTATGGTGCAAAGGTTGGGTTGAAGTGCTGGTCCCTATGTAGTCTTTGTCAATTCTGTCATATGGCTACATGTTTGTCTGCATGGCTCTCTTATGTTGTGGTGGGCAAGGCCTGGACTGTTGGGTGCATGGCCGAAGGCCGTAGGCCATAGGCCATGCCCCCAACTGTCCAGGTCTAGGTCTTCACCACAGCTACTGCAAAAATAATGCAGGTATGCCGTTGTAACTCTGCATGTCTTCAAAGGTGGGGACCTTTACACAATGGTTGTGGAGGACATTGTAGACTTGGTAGAACAGCAAAAGTGAGATGCTATGCATTCATTAGCATATGGCATAGGTTATTGCATGTGTTGCACATTAGGGAGTGACGTGTCACCATTTCCGTTTGCTAGGGTTTGCCATTTATAAGACCCTTCAAATGTTGCATTCATGGCTGGCACCATTGCACCCACAACTATGTCCACTGGTTGCAAGTGGGTTTGCCTTTGCTCCTTTATGTGTGTGGTTTGGCTGCATAGCATACATTGTTGGTTCCATGGGTGTGGTGATTGCTGCAGCATCTAACAGTTGTCAGTGCATGGCTGGAGATGCTTCAGTGAGCAGTGCCACAGTGTGTCCAGTGGGTGCAGTGTTGGAATATTGTCTGTATAGGAGGGGGTACGGTTGAAGAGGATGCATTATGTTCTTGGGTAGTTTGCATTGAGCAGATTAGTAAGTGTTGCACTGCACTGTGCACTTATCTTGTATGCAGTTCCTTCTTACAGTTGTCGCTGCATGGGTGGAGATGCTGCAGTGAGCAGTGCTGCAGCGTGTTTACTGGGTGCAGTGTTGGAATAATGCCCATATAGAAGAGGGTACGGTTGTACTTTTTCCTATATGTGCTTGGGTACTTTGCATTGTGCACTTTACTAAGTGTTGTCATGCACTATCCAGTACTGGTTCTATGCACTTACTAGAGTGATGGGAGCCGGACCAATGTTGTCAAGATTTTGTTGTTTTGTTAGCAGGAATAGAATGCTTTGTGAATGCAAGTGGGTAGGGCTGCCAACCACAGTGGTATGTTAGTGGATTATGGTGACTGGAACATGTTTGCATGCATTGCTGTATTATGGTGCGACGTTTGGGTAGAAGTGCCGGTGGCTATATTGGGGGTCATTATGACCCAGGCAGTAAGTACGCCAACTTTACCACCATGGTGTAAACTGTTTTTACACCATGGTGGATGGCGGATTTACCACCCCATTCCAAGGTGAGTGGGGCGGTAAATCCCCATTTCCCATTTTACCCTTCCCCATTCCCATTTTTGCCCCATAGGGCATAATGGGAGTGGGGAAGGCGCTAATTACGCCACCGTAAATTATGGTGGCGTAATTAGCACCAAGGCGGTTTAGTGCCATGGATTTTAACGGCTGCTAAAAGCAGCTGTTAAAATCGGAATCAGGTGTTAAGGGTTAACGACGGCGTTAAACCCTTAACGCCTGAGTTGTAATGAGGCCCATTGTATTTGTGAATTATGGGACCTGGCTACATGCTTGCCTGCATGTCTCTGTTATGTTGTGGTGGGTGTGGGCAAGGTCTAGACTGTTGGGTGAATGGCCAAAGACCATATGACGTAGGCCATGCGCTGAATAGCGTCACCCTTCTCCACAGCTACCACAACACAATGCAGGCATGCAGTTGTACCTCTGCATGTCTTTGAAGTTGGTGACTTTTACACAATGGTTGTGAAAGACATTGTAGCCTTGGTAGAACAGCCAAAGTGAGCTGCTATGCATAGATTAGCATATGGTGTAGATCATTGCACCTGCTACACACTAGGGAGCCACGTGTGACCATTTGCATTTGCTATGGTTAGTCCCTTGTATGAGCCTTGCATTAAGAAGTGCGTTAAGATATTGTGGCATGAAAGGAAGTGCTCAGCAGCACACATGTAAAATATGGCCAATGTACACAGGCACCTACATACCGTTCATTATACCCAATGCAACATTATGCAGCCATGCATACAAATATGTGGCCACAGTGAAAGCTGGCACCCTCAATAGCAGATGGGAAGTGCATTTCCCATGACATGAGCATTTAAACATAGGGTGTACTATGGTGTGTTCTCTGTGGTGAGGGCCTAGCGCCTTGGATGCATGGCTGCAGTGCAAAGGGATGAAGTACGGTGGTATGGGTAACCTTTGCAGATGTGTGGCCTTTGTCGGTACAGTTGATGTTGTCATACTGCATTATGGACCTCTACATTTGGGGTACATGTCATGTGGACGTTTGCTCCGTCGCCTAGAGAAGTTGATGGAAGAAGTGAAGCAGGTTTTCCCACTGCCGATGTGGTTTTCTCAAGCATACCACCAAGAGGAGCATGGGACCATGCAGGTGTAATTTGTCCCCTGCCAGAGGTAGGAAGGTGTTTCATTAACAGAAGTATGTGTCAATTTATGTCCACTGCTGAGATGTTCTCAACCGACTATGACATCATTAATGAGCGAAATTTGCAATGGTTCCGTGCAAATGGCATATTTTTGACCAACATTGGTAATGTTGTTTTGTTTTACACCATTTAACAAGTGTTGAAGACAATCCTCTAACAATGTAAGAAGGTAAATAAAAGAGAAAGTCAGATAAAGAGCAAAATAAAAAAAAATCTCTTTGTGAGCACATACTAAAAAAATAGTAGCAAAAAGAAAACTTCTAATACAGCCCCAATCCCACAACCTGTTTCACACTTATTCCCCCCAGACCCCACCTTCCTACCTTCCTAGTACGATACCTCAGCTGATTCCGCAGTAGTTTCAGGATTAAAAGTGGCACATGCAGCCCTTTTCAGGATGGTAGTCATGGAAATGGGACTGTGCAGACAAACAGATTGCTCAATAAGGTTTGTGGCTGTGGTGTGCACAGAAACATTGTGGTAGAAGGTCTGTTTTTTTACAGAGAAATGCAGAAGAGTATGGTGGAAGTGTACAAGGTAAGGGGCAGGCATCCTGTTTGCATGCATGCACTGTATGTACTTGTTGGAAGTTGCTAACATACACTTAGTATTGCTTTTTCTGCGATACAATTTCATAAGTTTGTAGTAAGTGGGGTGCTGCAGAATTTTTTGTGAAGTTTAAAAGGTAAGTGCCAAGCCTCCTGTTGTTATGAATGCAATGTATGTATAATATCATATGATGTGATATTGTATTATATGAAATTTATACTGCGCATATACACAAGTGTTTGAAGGTGCGCCGAGGCAAAGGATGGGGAACAGAGGGGAGACAGACAACAAACCTACTAGGGCATGTGTCACTGAGATCGCACAAGTGTATGGGGAGGAGGAGAAACAATGACAATAAGTTAAAAAAAGGGCCGTTGGTGGCAAGTGCAAGGATACGTGTAGCCATAAGGTGGTGGTGGAACTGTAAGGGATACAGAAAACAGTCCCCAAGTACAGGGTTTGCCAGAAAGGCAGTGTATGGGTGCAACTGGCAGGTGGAGGTTGGTTGGGCCCGAGCTCAGAGGGTGGCGTGGTAACCAGTGCAGAATCAGTTTCAGCTAGGAAGTCAGCAGGGGATAGGAGGAGATAAAGCAGACGGAAAGAGAAAGGGTTTGAGGTGCTTCTGGAACTGGCAATGGTTCTCCTCATGTTTCAGGGAGGTGGGGAGGCTGTTGCAGACGGAGCCCCCAGCCGAAGAAAGAGATGTAACACCGACTGATTGGTTGCTGAAGCGAGTGACCCTGATGCAGTTGGAGGCAAATGAGGGAAGAGCTTGAGCATGGACCTATTTAGGAAGAGAGAGTTGCAGGTTTTGAGGTCCCAGGTCCCATAAGACCTTGTGCATAACGCAGAGGGTTTTGACCTTATTCTTCAGAGCTTATGGGAGCAAATGCAGATATTTCAGTCCTGCAGACATACGATCCCTGGACTTGCGGCCAAGCACAAGGCGTGCAGGCTTCTTCTGTTTGAGTTGCAGAGGGCAGAGAGTACAAGCAGGCAGAATTTACAACAAGGCTTTTGCAATAGTGTAGCCTACAGAGATCCAAAGCTGTGTAGACAGTGAGCTTTTCAGACGTTGCTTTAGATTGGTAACATACATTCACAGCTGGTTTTGGTGCCATATTTTTACAATTTATGTAGGACATGCGTTAGTAGGGAAACAAATTTGTAGTATTGTCGGAAGGAAAGAAGAGACTTTGTTGTTTAGATATGGCAATGGTGATATGGGTAAATGGAAACGTTGCAAGCATACACAATTGCAGTGCCACTTCACGGTAGTGGATGGGAGAAAGAAACAATATCCTTTTTAATAACGTAATGGACGCTCACTGGCAGATACCGTGCGCACGGGCACTTATAATGGAGTTGTAAACATACTGCAGAAAACGTTTTCATACCTCCAATTTGTGCTTATGGGTGCTCATGTGGATGAATGTTGATGTACAATCTTTTATTATTTTACTGAACTTTCCACTGGCTGTGCTTTCAACTGACACGACACTTGGAGGCTTATTGTGCAACGGTACAAATGAAGTGTTCTACAGAAGTAACAGTGTTAGATGGTAACGTGGTGAATGCCATTGGCGGAAGCGTGTGTCAGTATTTACCAGTAGTCAATGAGGTAGTGATGGACAAAAAATAGTGGAAAGGGAAGAATTACTGCTCCTGCTTTGCTGGGGTGTGGCCCTCGTGGGATTTGCAAAAGCGCACGAGCCACATTGTGCGCTTCTCACCATGCTGTCCAATAGAAATTGGACCGTTGGGATTGTCCAATCAGGTGCTCAGGGTGTGTGTCAACGGAAAGGGCGGCAACATTTTTTTCCATTACTCAGTGCAGTGAGGTTGGCAGGCAGAGATGGACAGACGCACTGTTTTTGTAGTCGTGATTCCTTTGTGAAGATCTGTTCCAGTATGCCATTGAAAAAGGCTTTCATTGTGATTTTGATTTGGAAGGGGTGGACGCTTTGTGGTGCTGTGGCAATGTGCGCAATTTCGGCGGTCTGCTTGCAGTATGTTGACTAGTGGCCACTTTCACAACTGTATATGGTGTAGTTGTGCACTATGGAGCATTGCATTTGGGTTCCATGCCTTGTTCCTGTGTGTACCATCAACTGAAGAAGTTGATGAAAGCAGTGAAGCGTATTTTTCCCACTGCCAAGGTGCTTTTCTCATGTATACCACCACAAATAGTATGGGATTATTCCAATGATTGTTGTCACCAGCCAGAGGTCGGAAGGAGTCTAATCAACAAAAGCATGTGTGAGTTCTTGAGTGCTGATGGGATGTTCTCCTGTGAGAACAACAACATTGGTTCTCGATACATACACCGTTACAAAGCTAATGGAATTTCTTTGTCGACCAGGTTTAATTATATTTTGTTTTCGAATCTACAGGCTGCATTGAAGACCCTATTGTACGAATGTGAGCTGAACTACAAGATACAAAAATCCTTATAAAAAACGCAAAGAAAGGTGTTTCCTTGGAAGCACCTTTAAACATGTTTTTAAAGGTCTCTTTTCAGAGTTGCCACTACTAACTAGGTCCCCTACCCTGCTAGAAATGTATTCCCCCACTCCTGCGCGTGCACATCACGAAAGGTATGTGGACATTGCGATAGTTGCAGAGTTGCACATGTCACATACACCCCTTTTGCAGATGGCGGCCATAGAATTGGGCCTGTGGATGCTACGGGATTGGTCAATAAGGTTTCTGGGTGTGGATTGTACGCACCGACTGTGGTACACAGTGTATTTGTCGACCGAAATGCAGAGGGTGCGGTTATGGCTGTGTGTTTCACAAGCCACAGCATATGGTTTTTGGGGGAGTTCTAAATACATTGAGCGAAAGTGAATGGAAAACACTGTGCAGTGGCTGCTCATTTTGGATTGTATCATGTGGATTTGTACTCCTATGGAGTACCTAAAAGGAAGTAACTGATTTTGGTGTGTCTGTGTTAGACTTTGGTGACGCCGATCATGACAACATTATTGTTCTTCATTGTTGAGGGAAATTTGCACAATATGTTACACGACTTTCAGTGCCGTTTGCGCTGAAGGAGGCACCTGCACAGGTCATGCATCTGTTTCAGATCTCCTGCATAATTTGTTATCCCATTACGCAGACACCAATGTTGCTGCATTATTTTTCATTTGGTCTGCAAATGGAGAAAGCGCGATACATTGTGAATAAGTCTATTTGTGCCTTTTTACGACATGTGCCAATGTCGTACTTTACAAATGGGGATATGACGTTTCTCAGCACAAAGAGTTTTCCCCACAAATAGTGTTCGTCTTAATATTCCTGCCATTCCGATTTCTACATGCCCTGTACAAATTGCCTTGCTGTCCATATTGGAAGTACAGGAAGAATTTTTGTAGTAGGTGCTGCGCTCTTAAACTCTTGAAAACGCACTGCAGCACGTAAAAAAATCTCTTTCTGCAGCAAGTCCTTTCTACCCGATTCCACTACAATGTTTTCCACAAGACCATGCCTCCATTTATTTAGCGCACAATCTGTGCAGCGTATACGGTGCGCGGGGCCCTCATCCATTCATTGCCAATTCCATTGTTCAACTCTGAAAGGAGCTTCCTTTGCTTAACATTTTTCCTTTTCAGTTGATTTCTATTTATTTTGGTCTTGTAACACACGCCACCGAAGGAACGAAAGGCAAGGGCCAGTACAGAACGGGCAGCACCTTCAGGGATACCATAGGGGACGTATAGAGAGAGGGCAAAGTTGGGTATCCCTCACTTAACTTCCAAGCAGCTTGCCTCTGTAGAGTAGCGCGTCACAGTACATGCACAGTACAATGCCCTTTGGCAGGTAAGGGTCATTAGCAGAGCAAATGGTCTGCAAGGATGTTTTAAAGCTCTGGTACCCTACAGGAGTGTCCCTGTTGTTGGCCGCAGCCTATGTGGAGAATGCTGTACATGAAATTACTCGACTGCATTGTTAGAAGGGTAGTACCCTGCCCACTGGTCCCTTATCCTTCGATTGCAGTTCTCGTCAAATGCAGTACGGACACTTCATGGTACACCATTAGCCGTAGGACTAGCATGCATGGAGATTAATGAATTCTGAAATACAAGAATGCTTACATCAACGAGAAACGCAGCCTCAATACGTGGAGCAGGAAGATAATTATTACGCCAGACCTATGCGGCTACGGTACTTTTTTAACCTCCACTGATATTCTTTGCACTGAGAAGAATCTGTTGTTGGCTTACTTCTCTTAACATGCACTAGTATGTTAGTGACCAAGCTGCACCAGCTTTGCCATTTTGCAGACTCACTACAAACTGTCACACCTGCAGTTAAATGTTTTCTACAACTCTGCGACCTGCAGGCGAAACCTTGACACTTTCTGTCACAGTGTTCAGTGCAGAGACAGTGTGTCTGTTTCACAGGTCATGGAAAGGCAAGCAGCACATCAATCATTCCATTGTGACATTTAACACACCCACTGTACACTGGAGGTTGCTGTTCCTTGTTTTCCAGTGGGCCTCATACAGCCAGGCATGGTGCACCGATAAAAATGGTAGGTTTGCAGAGCAACCCACTTAGACGTCAGGACTATTTGAAATGCGGTGGCCTGTCGTATCAATCCATAGGGCTGGCGACAGGGGCGCTGTTACCAGCACACAGAGGATGCCCTAGGCATGGGCATAGTTGTACAATGGATAGACGTGCGCTCCCACAAGTAATTAAGAGTTTATTAGAAGATGCAGCCATGCAGCCAGTACTGCAGTCCTATGGATACATGCATTGTGATTTCACATACGCCGGCCAGGTGAAGTCTTCCTAGGAAACCTCCATATTACTTACATGCAGCTATCTCGGCCAGTAATGTAATGTGCGGCACAGATCCACCATGCAATGTTAACACAAAAATAAACACCACTCACACTCTCACCAACACTTAACATGTACACCTTTAATTTCCAAGACAAACTGACACTATTTGGCAAGGCAAGGGATAGCACAAATGGATACATACACAGGGGAATTTCGCCTTCCCACAAGTTCTTCATGAGGGCAGACAAAGAATCACTGACAAAATGTTCCTAACAGGATGTTATGTTTCCGTTATGGTACCAAAAACCAATCACCTTTACAGAAAACACTATGCTAAAGCAACGTTCCGGTTACAGTGCCCTACTAAAAACCTATGAAATTCACTAACAAAAAACATTGTTAACGGGACGTTATGGTTAAGTTGTGGTACTAAAAACCTATCATCTTTACTGAAAACACTATGCTAAAGCATGGTTCCTGTTACAGTGCCCTACTAAAACCTATGAAATTGACTAACAAAAAACATTGTTAAAGGGACGCTTTGGTTAAGTTGCGGTACTAAACACCTATCACCTTTACTGAAAACACTATGCTAAAGCAAAATTCCGGTTACACTGCCCTATGAAATTCACTAAAAAAAACATTGTTAAAGGGGCATTATAGTTACGTTGTGCTACTAAAAACTTATCCCCTTTCCTGAAAAAACTATACTACAGGAAGTTTCTGCTTACAGTGCCCTACTAAAAACCATCAAATTCACTGGAAAAACGTTGGTAAAGGGACGTTATGCTTCCGTTGCCCTAAGAACAACCTAGGGAATTCAGTGCAAAAACCTTTGTTAGAAGGATGTTACAGTTACTTTGCACTAACCACAACCTATCCATACTATGGTTACAAGTAAAACCGAAATATCCCTGATAAGCTAAGCAACCATAACTCACGCCAGCACTGTGCTCTGCTAAGACTAACACCCATGACATCAAAGATGACATCACAAATGTCATTGAGGACATCACTGATGACATCACATGTGCATTTAGTTTTCATGAAAAGCCTCCACAAGGAATTGTCATTATAAAGTTGGCAGAAAACTATTAGAGGTCATTGGGAGAACTATCATGAGATGCATAATTCTTTAAGCAATGCGTTTCTATAAACACCATTGCATTACAGAGTTATTTCCAGTACATGAACCTACTTATGTAGAAATGTAGGCATTATCTGCCGCATGTACCATAGAGGTGTAATGTTCCAAATCTGTGAAACATGTAATAAGTAGCTAACACTGCCTCATTTACTACATAATTGTACTACTACACACAAAACATAGAGACCACAACGCATATGACTATGATCATATAGAGGGAAAGTAAAGTAAGCAAAAAAGCTGCAGTGTTACCAGAAAGTGTTCATAACCTAAATGATTATCTTCATGCACAGAAATAATTGCTGTGTTTCAGGCATGCTTCTTAGCCTTGTGTATATGTATCATATGATGTGACTGAACCCTAAGGAAAGTACTGCAAGAACATATGAGAAGAGTAAGGTGTACAAATATATTACCTTTTGAATTTTTAGTTCCTGACTGTCAGTGAAGAAAACCTCCTAGCCTAGATATGTCAGTGAACAAAAAAAGAGGGAGCCAGACATGTGATGTCATCAGTGATGTTATCAATGACATTTGTGATGTCATCTTTGATGTCATGGGTGTTAGTCTTAGCAGAGCACAGTGCTGGCATGAGTTATGGTTGCTTAGCTTAGCATAACTGGGTAATTTCTGGGGTTATTCGGTTTTACTTGTAACCATACTATGGATAGGTTGTGGTTAGTGCAAAGTAACTGTAACATCCTTGTAACAAAGGTTTTTGCACTGAATTTCCTAGTTTGTTCTTAGGGCAACGGAAGCATAACGTCCCTTTACCAATGTTTTTCCAGTGAATTTGATAGGTTTTTAGTAGGGCACTGTGAGCAGAACCTTCCTTTAGTATAGTTTTTTCAGTAAAGGGGATACGTTTTTAGTACTGCAACTTAACCATAACGTCCCGTTAACAACGTTTTTTGTTAGTGAATATATATATATTTTTTTTTTTAGTAAAAAATCTTTGTTAAAGGGACGTTAATGAAATTCTGTGAAAAAACGTTATTGAAGCGATGTTATGGTTCCAAGTAAACCCAAAAAACCCCTGAAATTCACCAGTTATGGTAAGCTAAGCAACTGTAACTTGCGCCACCACCGTGCACTGCTATGACTAATGCCCAGGATATCAAAGATGACATCACAAATGTCATTGATGACATCACTGATGACATCACATGTCTAGCTCCCTCTTTTTCCTCTACTGACATATCTAGGCCAGTAACAGTCAGGAACTAAACATTCATAAAAGTACAATATTTGTAGACTTACACTTCAAATACATTCTTACAGCAATTCACTTGGGGTTCACTCACAGCATATGAAACATATACATAAGGAAAACACACATTCGGAAGAGAGCAATGCTTTCTATGTATGAAGATGATGAGTAAAGTTATGAACACTTTCTTATAGTTCTCCTGTTTTTTTATTGCTGTACTTTCCCTGGATATGTTCATATTTGTAGACATTGTACTCACACTACTTTCCTTAGGGTCAAGTCACATTATGAGATAGTTATACATAAGGAAGTAGTAGCTTTGAAGTAGAGCAATCATTTCTGTGCATGAAGATATTTACTTAGGTATGAAGATTGTCTGGTAATACTGTTGTTTTTTTGTTTACTTCATTTTCCCTGGATATACTCATATTTGTATTTATTGTTAACTGTTTGTGTTTTATTTGCAATAATGCAATTATATAGTAAGTGCTTTTATTATGTTTACAGTATGCAGAACTCTAATAAGAAAGCATTTATAATTTTTGTATTTAACAAAGCAAGATCATTAATATTGCACTTCAATCATGTCTGATGCTCACTATACCTGTGTTTCTACATATGTACCTTAGTATACTAGAAAAAAACTTCATAATAGAATGCTATTTGGATTAATGCATTGCTTAATGCACTAAGTACCTCATGATATTTATTCCAATGATCCTTGACACTTTTTTTATTAACATGACAATAAGAATCCCTTGTAAAGATTTTTCATAGAAAGTAAATGCACATGTGATGCCATCGATGTCATCAATTACATTTGTGATGTCATCTTTGATGTCCTGGGTGTTAGTCTTAGCAGTGCACAGTGATGTGATATGATAGTTTATTTCTTTAGCGCCTATACACAATGTGTTTCAAAGCGCTTCAAGGCAAGGGAGTGAACAAGGGAAAAAACAATGAGATTCTTACAGGCCATAAACAGTAAGGATGTGAAATTAACTATCGTACTCGGCCTGATGACATTTCAGATAGTGCAAGAGCTAAAACATAGATAAGGAAGGGAGGGGGAGAGTGGGAAGGAAATGGAAACAGACAGGCGACTACCGTACTAGGCCTGACGACATTTCTGGTAGAGCCGGAAAAAAACAAGAGGTGAGCGAGAGGGGTGCAGAAAGGTAGGGGAGGAACAAAACAAGCGACTGTCATATTAGGCCTGACGACATTTCAGATAGTGCTGGAGGGGGGTTTGGGGAGGAAAAAACCAGTAAGGGGAGGGAGGAGGAGACCGACGAGGTTGTTATCATACTTGGTCCAGGGACAATTCTGATAGAGTAAGTGCATAGAAGAAAGTAAGGGGAGGAGATAGGAAACGGGAGAAGGGAAAGGAGGAGAGAACAGAGAGTTAGAAGTCAAAAGAGTGGAGAAGCAAGAGGGGAGAGTGAATACAATTGCAGAAGTCAGTAGTAACACATAATGTTGCAAGCCAGGATACACGATGAAGATGGGGACAGCATGATTCAGGGCCACCATGAATCATGCTGGTGATTCATGGTGGCCCGAGTTATGCTTGCATAGCTTACCATAACTGGTGAATTTCAGGGGTTTTTCAGTTTTACTTGGAACCATAGCGTCCCTTTAACAAAGTTTTTTCACTGAATTTCATAGGTTTTTAGTAGCGCAACTTAACCATAACGTCCCTTTAACAATGTTTTTTTACTGCATTTCATAGGTTTTCAGTAGTGTAACTTAACCATAACGTTCCTGTAGCAATGTGTTTTCACTGAATATAGATATATAAATAATGTAAATTTGATAAATGTTTACTAGGATGCCCTTTGTTTATATACATAGAACATACAACATACTGAACCCCTTGCCTGCGTTAGTGGGTGTGATATCCGCAGACCATGCGCCTGTTCGCGGACGAACTCGGACAACATCAACACTATTCAAAAACGCAGGGGGGTATCTTACATTGTTATATCATCCAAAAAAAACACTAAACATGTTCAAAAAGAAGCACATAAATAAATTACATTCAATAATAAATAAGAAGTGAAACTGTGTATGTAAGACACTAACAGACCAATTACATAGCATACGCAACACAGTGGAATATACCAAAACACAATAAATATGCCTCCAACAGAATTACCTTACAGAAATTGCACAGCAAAAATCAGCAGGACACCTACGCAGCAGTAACAGCAAAATTTAGCAAGAAATTAGTGAGTACACTACATTTATTGTATATATTTATAAACTTTCTGGTTTAGGTACACTAAAACTAATAGATGTTTTTTTTTGCACAGAAATGTCTAGTACTTTGAAGTGGCCGGAAGAACATGTTCCTCGGAATGAAATGAGTGAAGACAGTGATACTAATGATAGACACTACACTTCTTTATATAAGCCAATTAATAACCATGACATTATGTGTACTTAACATTTTTTTTTAACAGACCATACATACATTAAAAACAATATAGAAAGAGAGACCTTAGAAAATCCTCTGCTGTGAATGGAGCTGAAAATTGATCTGTTCATGAAAAATGTAATTCTTTTAAAAAACATTGTGCAGGACCATATAAAAGAAAAAAAAAATATCTATGTCCCACATTTACATGAACCCCTTCTCCATGTCCCACCCAACCATTCCCATAAACTCCCCAGCAATAAAAACCTTATGATGAGACTTCAATCCCTTCCTCCCTACCACCCATCATGTACAAACCCCTAAATCCCCTGTATTTGTTTAAGTTTCTGCTTCCCCCTCTCTTTCATAATTTTTATTCTTTTATGCAATAATAAAATAGTAAGTGTATTGTTACCCGGCTGTCTGGGATGTCCATAATTAGCCAAAATGGGGCTGTCCTAAGGACACTATACCTGTTCGTATTGTTGGCAATCAAAATGGAGGTGTCCTTAGGACACACAAGATGTCCTCCTGTATGCAATTAACCAAAATGGGTGTGTCATAAGGACACTATACCAGTTCGCACTGTCCTCAATCAAGATGGAAGTGTCCTTAGGACACACAAGATGTCCGCCTGTCCGTAATTAACCAAAATGGGGCTGTCCTAAGGACACTATACCTGTTCGAATTGCCATTGTCAAAATGGAGGTGTCCGCAGAACACTAAAGACGTCCACATGTTCGTAGCTATGCAAAATAAAGTATCATAAGAACATTCTCCCTGTTTGCATTGTCTGTAACCAGAATTAATATGTCCGTAGAACACATAGGCCGTCCGCAAAGTTGTGACGCACATTTATTTTGTTCGTGGACCTAACACTGTCCGTAGAATGCGTGCGTGCATGCATAGCAAACACTTGCCCCTAGGAACATCGTGCCTGTATGCAACTGACCGCCGCACGTGTGTCGCGCTTTTAATTAGTTCGGGGACTGGAACACTGTCCATAGAACACCCGCACGCATGCATAGACCCGACGACGTGCATTTGGTGTCCTACGGACAGCTGTCCCATTCGTCAATGTGTCCTCGATGTCATCATGTGACCGCACCCACGGTAAGTTTATTTCAGCAATCAAAGGTATTTTCCTGGGAAAGTTCACCCTTGCACATGTCCCACATTATGTCCCAGGTGATTTGCATACTTTTTTGAATTTTTTGAGTTCTTTCTTGGTGTTTGAAATGTTGGAGGACAGCACGGGTGTGCACGAAGCGCACCCCAGCACCCCTATAAAAGGCAACACCCCAGAGCTGCTTGTTGCATTGGATTGCTCTTGCTATTTGAAACAGCTGTCCAGATGGCATCCATGGCTGCTGCTGTTGCTACTGCTGTCTCAGCAGCACCCCCAACACCCTCCACCACCAACACCTACCTGAAGGCCTGCCGAGGTGAACGGGTGTCAGGATACAGAGGAGAGTGATGAAGACGATGAAGAGGATGAGTTAGTGGAAACCCCTACTAATAGTTCTCACCGTGAATCTTGGGTGTGGATGTTATTTACCACTGTTGATGGAGTACTAAAAGCATGTGCACACAAGGTGACCTGCAATCAGTGCAAGATGGTGCTGAGTCGTGGGAAACTGGGTTTGTACAGCTATGGTACTACCTCAATGAAGCTACACCTAAAATCGTTCCACAGTGGGGCTATTCGTAAGGTTGTACCTTGCGATAAACGTAGTAAGTTGACTTCCCCTGCAGCATCCTCCTTTTCCCCTCCTGCCACAACAAGAGACACTCCTTTGGGGCAGCGCATCCCTCCAGCTGCCTCGCAGGACATACATGATGCTGTTGATACTTACCTTTTGAGGGTCACAGTATTGTACATGCACTGTGATGCAGTACTCTGCAGTGGGGAGAACCTTTGAAGTGCTTTCGAGACTGTGGTCAAGAAGCATGAGAAGAACTGCTACCTACCTGAATAAGGCCCACACTACATCTTCCTCTCTCTACCTGCCCTTTCTTATCCCTGTGGTTGGAGTCCCTTCCTACCCTCCTTTCCCTTCCGTTCCTTGTGTGTCGTGTTTAAAAAACTCAAAGAAATATAAAACAACAAAAACCAATAAAAAGGCTCTTTTCAGAGCTGCCTTTCACAGTGCAAAAACAGAAGTGTCAATGAAATGCACAAGGCCCTGTGCATTTTTACAAGTCTGCGGACTGCCGCGGACCTCTAAAATATTTGCGGTGCTGCCCTGTCACAACCATTGTACTTTTCTTTGGGAGGAAGTGGTGGCTCTGAAAAGAGCCTTTATGTGGTATTTTTTTGTGTTTCGAAAACTTCAAATGGTCAACACCTACTTCAAAATGGATTGCTGTAATTCCAAAAAAGGTCGCAATGCATTTTGTATATTTCCCAGAAAAATCTGATTGCCGGCATAAGTAAGATGGAGTACCATCTCTGCGAAACATGTGTGTACTACGAAACATAATGTTTTCATTGTGAAATGAGGACATACCAACATCTCTCAAAAAGGCACAAACAGCCTTGTTAACATTGCGCCTTGCTTTCTCCATTTGTGGACCAAATAAAGAAGAACGCAGCCACATTTGTCTCTGCGCAATACAGGAAAAAATTACTCTGGAGTTTGGATACATGTCCATGACTTTCCCAAGTCCTTCTTTCATTGCAAATTGCAAAGAGATTCCAGAAACATGTCCTAAACTGTTCCCTCCACAATGAATAAAAGTAATGTCTGGATGACACTGTGTCACCAAAGTAGCACAAAGAGGTACCAAATCCAGCCACTTCATTCCACGCACTCCATGCCAGTGCACTTCCACATGAGGGAATCTAAGATGTACAGCCACTCCACAGCGATCTGCATGCACCTCCAACCAATTTATCCACAAATCTCCCAAAATCCAGACAATATGCTTTCTGAAACACACAGCCATAGCTATCTCCTCTCCTCTCAGGAAAAAGACTTTCTGACAAACTCTCTGCTCACACTTCACACCCAGTAAACCCTATTGAGCAATCCCTTGCTGTGCTATGTCTCATTTGCATACCTCTCAACCTCAAAAATCCCATATGTAATACACACTATCCACTTACAACCGCAGTGTCCGCTGACAAATCGTAAAATCTGAGCGTGGGGAATTAAAATTTAAATAGTGTGCCCCATTTCCACTTTGAGGTTGGCTCTGAAAAGAGCCTTTTTTTGCAGATGCTTCAGAAACACCTTTTATTATATTTTTTTGTATTTTTTTCCTTATTTTCCTCCACAAATCTTCACATTAGCTTCTCCAAAGCATCCCTTGTGTTGTAAAACAGCATGGCATTTCCCACAAAAGAAAAAGACACGCCATCTTCTTTAAAGTAATCAACATTACCAGAGTCAATGTTGTCATTGTTGCAAAAGAAAATGCCATCTCTAAGCATAATACCAAACATGCCTCGGTTGATTAAACACCTAGCAATATTTTGCTGAGGACAAAAAACAGAACTATTGTCCCATATTGCCCTAGGTACCAAACCAGAGAAAATTCCCTTGGCATTTGGAAGTAGTTTCATTACTGCCCCAACCAAGTTTTCTAGATCTTTTAACAAAGTAGGGCCACTGACATAACCCAAATGCAAAGCACCACAGTGCAGGACAACCATATGTGGACTGTTAACCCTAGCCTTATCTTGGCAAACTTCTAGCATTGCCTGCAAATTGAAACCAGGCACAGTGCTTCACACCACCTCCACTCCTTTTATATCAAAATTCTTTCCCACATTCCTACATTTTGCATACTGCTCCAAACATTCACAAACATATCTCCAAGCACCACCACCCTGACTTTCTCCACCTCCGCCATCTTCACTAAACACAATACGAAGCAGAACCTCAACACCTGATTGGCTAATCCTCAAAATACACTCCCATTTCATGCTCGCAAGCCCCGGGTGTGGCATATCCTGTCTGCGAACAGCTGTGCTATCCGCGGAGCACGTAAGTAACACTGGGGCAGCCCTTCTACCCTTTCCACTTCACTCTCTGCACCATCCCCTCACTGGTTACTGTTAAGCAGTCACACAACCATCCACCAATCACATGCAAGACCTCTACATCTAACTCCATCATCACAATTCAGCACTTTAGATGTACAGTTGATCACTCCGAGTACAATTGCGCTGTGACTGCAAAGCACTTACAGCAACTACCAACATTTCTACTTGCAGATTCATGGACATCCATATGCATGAACACAAAGTACCCCTTGTTCCCCATTGGCTCCACCCATGGTTGCCTATCCAGCCTATTTCTGCCTGACCCACACGCACTGCGCGCGCGCACCCGGAAGTGCCCGTAAGTGTCTAGCTGTTTGGCTGTGCTCTCTGCTTCGTGTGTTCAGACTCAATACGCGGCCGTCGGCAAGGAGAATGTCCACTCACCTTTATTGTGCTGTAACATTTGCACTGTGACACCTGGACTGCTTGACTGCTCATATATTTACTTGCAGTGTCTATTCCTTATGTTGGAGCTGCTTGTGTCCTGCTTGTGTCCTTATTGGGATTGTTGTGCTCTTGTGTTCTGAAATTACATTACTTATTCCTTTTTTGTGTCTGTTTCCTTAGTTGTTGCCCATTGGCTCCACCCACGGTTGCCTGTCCAACCTATTTCTGCCTGACACATGCGCACCGAGCACGCGCACCCGGAAGTGCCTCATAAGTGTCTGGCTGTCTGGCTGTTCGGGTGTGCAGCGTGGGCACGCGGGCGGGTAAGGTTAGTATTATAACTTGTGTTTGTCATAATTTGGAATGGTCAACTGTTTCTGTTGATAGTCATTACTGACTTTCATAGTATTTTCAACACGCTCTAAAAATTACGAGTGCTGCTATTTTCTTGCGCATGCTCAAACCGTTAATGTAACTGCACACACGCTCTCCCTGATTTTTCCCAGATCATGGCGATGAGCACACTGAGAAATGATAAATGTCTAACCACTGTGCCTATGAAATCTCGAATGAGCATGGCCGATGGATCAGGGTTGGTGGAATCAGCGCCTCTTGACTTGTCAATGGTGACTGCAAAGCCATTGGCCCACCTTGACTTAAATATTGCCGACTCTACTTTAGTGAACTGGGGTCTGACAAGATGTATGACATCCCTGGTACTAAGCTGGGTCTGCTCAAGGATGCCATGAATTGTTCTAAGCCGCTAATGGTGGTTAGTCCCCCGGAGATCATAGTGCATAATATTCCCATTATGGATAATTCTCTGCTGGGCATTGCAACTGATGCATATGCTACGACAAATCTTGACACCTCGCTGGTGGCTCCCGTGGTTATGGCGGAGCTGCACAAGTATGCTTGTCTAATGGTCTGTTTCAGAATGAAAAGGAATGAGAGAACAGGTGCATTTTCATCAAACTCCCGTAGGAATATTGGAAAATTCAAAGTTCATTAAAGAAGGGCAGTCAAGCAATGAAAATCAGCCGGAACAAATTACTGCCAGCTCGCCGACGCTTGAAGCTGCAGCATTATTACTGGTACCATTACCATTACATTCTCTGGTGGATTTATCCAATTATTCTGCTCACCATACAGCAGGGGGGTCCTTTCAGCCCAGTCAAGTTAATCTTCCATCTTTTCCCTTGGAAGAATCTTTAATTGATCTTAATGCACAGGAATTGCAAAACTTTCCTGTTCTGACCCGTATATTGAATCTTCTCGACAAGGGACGTGAACATATCCATGCAGCTATTCTTGCACTGAATGCTTCTACTTATGATATTCTCATCAAATTGAGTAGAATTGAAGGTTTTATGCTACCACGAGAACATTTTCAAACACCCTCTATACACCAGTCTTTTTCATGAATCTCCCCCGTCTCACCTGAGATCGCTTCTTGCAAGGATCCGTGGGAAGATTCTTCTTGCGGGCGGATCGGGTTTTGTACAGCCGGCACGAGTCTCTTCCGACTCCTGCGTGCGTTCAGCGTTCCAGGATACTCGCGGGTTCAGGACGTCCAGGAAGGAAGAAGCGGTCGCAAAGATATGTGGATTCCAGGAACAGGGTGGAAAGGAGAGGGTGGAAGGAGTGGGAATAAGGGTCCAGGAACTGGGATAACAGAAGGGTTCGCCAAGCTGCAAAGTACACGTCTAGTCACTACCTGTTGATAGCGTTGAGACGCGCGGGGCCGCAGGGACGTGGCATATTTATGGGACATACTACAGCCGCTGTGAAGGCTGGTGCGAGACGTGTCACGTGATACGGCCATGTTGGGAGAAACAATGAATGCAAGCCCCGCCGTGATAAGGACCAAGAAGTCCAGAAGGGGTGTGTTCTGTGGGTCATGACAGCATGCCTCCTCCGAAAACCTGTTCCACCAGGTTTGCCCGGGTGTATGAGATGATATGTTCGGAGCAATCGAGGAGTGTTCAGGTTAGAAAGTGGTTCCCAGGTTCTTTCACTAGGAGGATATCCTTTCCACTCAACCAAGCATTGAAGTTGACCCCGTTTATACCTGGAATCGCTGATTCTGGATACTTCATATTCCAGTTGGTCGTCCACAACCACGGGACTGGGTCTGCAAGATTTCCAGGAGGATCGGATGTAGGGTTTCAATAAAGAAGTGTGAAAAACTGCGTGAATTTTCTTCCAGGAGTCTGGTAGCTTGAGCCGGAATGAGACTGGGTTGATGACTTCTTTTATGGAAAATGGCCCATAGTACCGGGGGGCCAATTTGTTTGGTCGTAAATGTCGTGGTAGTAGTTTCAAGGACAAACAGACTTGATCACCGACTGAATAAGAAGGCCCTGGTCTTCTCTTGGAATCCGCATAACGCTTAGTGTGTGTTTGTGCCTTTTCTAAATATTCTTTGGCTTCCTTGTGTATGCTGATGAGAGTTTTGATCCAGGAGTCGAAGGTAGGTACTGGTGTAGGATGTGGAAGAACAGAAGGTAAAACTGATGGGTGGAATCCTTGACTGCAATAGAAGGGGCTGGTCTTGACTGCTGAGTGATCGGAATTGTTGTAGGCGAATTCAGCCACAGGTATAAGGAGCGACCAATCATCCTGTACCTTGGTGGCGAAACAACAAAGGTATTATTCCAGGGTCTGATTTACACGTTCTGTAGCTCCGTTAGTTTGTGGGTGATAACCTGATGAAAGAGCACATTGGATTCCTAGAATGCGACAGAGATGTTTCCAGAATTGTGAGACGTATTGAGGTCCTCGGTCTGATATGATCTTGGAAGGAAGTCCATGAAGGCGGAAAAGGTGTTCCAGGAAGATTCCAGCGAGTTCTGATGAGGATGGTAGTTTGTACAGGGGTGTAAAATGAGCCATATGAGTGAACAAGTCAATGGTGACCATGATAGTCGTGTATCCCCTGGAAGGTGGTAATTCCACAATGAAGTCTGTAGCGATGAATTCCCATGGCCTTGTCGGTAGTGTAGGTTGCAGTAGGAGACACGCCGGTCTCTTGTTATCGTGTTTGTTTTGACTGCAGATAGAGCAGGCTTGGATGTACAGTTGTACGTCAGTCTTCATTCTAGGCCACCAAAATTGTCTTTGTATAAGACAGAGAGTGTTGGTGATGCCACGATGTCCGTAGTGGAGGGTATCGTGGCAGAGGTTTATTATCCTTTGTTGTAGTTTCTGTGTGGGAATGACTAGAGCATTATCTTTGAACAAATATCCGTCCTTGGTTCTCAGATTCCATGGATTCTTCCTTGGAATATCCTTCCAGAGCTCAGAGGATTGGGTTTGCATCCGGACTTCTTCCAAAAGACTGACTGCTTGAGCTACAAAAATCGTGTGGGGAAACATCTTGGGATAGGCTCGATCTTCAATAGTTTCGTAATCAGGACGTCGAGATAATGCGTCAGCAATTATGTTTTGTGATCCAGGAACATGACTGATGTGGAACTGGTACTGGGCAGAGAAGAAGGCGCAACGGGCCTGACGACTGTTCCTACACTCCAAGGATTGTAGAACTTGAAGGTTTCGATGGTCCGTGCGAACCTGGACTGGATGTCTAGCTCCCAGGAGTAGATGTCGCCATTCTGTGAAGGCTTGGCGGATGGCTAACAGTTCCTTTTCCAAGATGGAATAATGTGTCTCACTGGGAGTCAGGGTTCATGAAAGGTAAGCAATGGGGTGTTCCAACTTGTCCTCAAATTCTTGCTTCAAGACTGCTCCTATGGCGTAGTTAGAGGCATCCGTCTCCACCAGGATGGCCGATTAATGTCAGGTTGGGTTTGGATGGGGGCTTGAGTAAACTCTGTCTTTAGGTGTTGGAATGCCTTGTCTTGAGGTGCAGACCAGAGAAAGGGAGTGTCTTTCTTCAAGAGAGCGATGATCGGTTGAACAATCTCAGAAAAAGGTGGTTATGAACTTTCGGTTGAAATTGGCAAGCCCCAGGAAGGATTGAACTTGTTTCACGGAAGTGGGATCCGGCCAAGATAGTATGGCCTTTACCTTCAAATGATCCATACCAATTCCTTCTGGACTGAGGACAAATCCTAGATAATTAACAGAAGTAACGTGAAACAGGCATTTCTCAGGTTTGGCTAGGAGTCTGTGTTCACGTAGTCGTTGTAAGACTGCCTTTACATGCTCTTCATGCTTTAAAGGGTCCTTGGAGTAAATCAAGATATCGTCCAGGTAGACGATGATGAAGAGAAACAGCATGTCAGAGAACACCCTATCCATGAATCGTTGAAAGACTGCAGGGGCATTAGCAAGTCCAAAGGGCATGACCAGATATTCAAAGTGTCCAAAAGGTGTTCTACGGGCTGTTTTCCATTCGTCTCCTTCCTTGATACGAATCAGATGATAGGCACCCCTGAGATCCAGTTTTGTGAAGATTACAGCTCCTCTCACCGCTTCCAGGATATCCGAGATCAAGGGTAAGGGGTAGCGGTCCTTGAGGGTGCATTTATTTTCATCCACGATAATCGAGGCAAGGGCCCTCATTACGACCCTGGCGGAAAGGGGAAAACGATGGCGGAAATGCAATACCGCCATCGAAAAGCGCTCGGTGCGACTATGACCCGTCACCGCAAAGTACGAAGCCATTAGCGACACCGTAGTGAACGCCAACGCTAACTGCACTAAGCACGCGCGCGCGCACCATGCCAAACCGCAAACACCACCATGGTGCAACGGTACGCCAATTCCGACCCTAGCGGACATGTACCTAACGCCATCAGGCATGGCGGAATGGACCATTCCGCCATGGCGAGAAATACGGCATCGTGAACCAACCGTAAATGGCCCACTGAGTGCCTGTACTCCACTCCCTGGCCACATTGCACAACTCCTGGCAGGCGCAATGTACTCACACCATGCAACCAGTGAAATCTACAATTCACCCATGCATGCCAACGTAGAAATGCATGCAGGTGTTCGAAGCGCCCCGTGAGTGGGCATCCATGTACGGCATTTCACCATAGCCGTACTGATGCAGCACAGGCATGTGAAGGTACAAGACATCAAAATGGAAATCAAGAACACATGACACAAAACAACAGTAGTCCCCCATCGCTTGCCACCAGCGCAAGGCAACATCCAAAACAGCATCCTGAGGGGGATTGCACCAGACCTGTACTCTTGCCAGTAAACAAACCAACCATCAGCAGAAGCATGTACCACACAAGTTGGCAGAGTGACTGAGCAGCCAGGCACATCCCAAGAGGGGCCGATGGGAGCTGCAGGGCACAGATGGCATGAATACAGAAGCTATTCCAATGGACATGACCCCAGTCCCCCTCCAACAAACGCACGCAAACACAGGCACCTGTGACCAGCCACATTCTGAACATCCCATCATACCATCAATCGACCTGGCTGACAGGCACCAGTCGGCCAAAAGCCAATCCCCCGCCCCTGAACAGCACATCATGTAAACAGTCACAATGGCAGCCCCTATCCGTGACCACACTGTGCTACGTAGGCAAAAGCGGCCAGTACTGTACCACACAACTCAACTCAGAAGGCGGAACACAATGCAGATCATCTCGCAATACATACCGCCACAAATCGAAAATCGCCACATCACCTGCAAAGAATAACGCAACACGCCAAATATCGGAATACAATTTAAATGCACATCCAAATGACAAAGGCCTCACAGCAATTTGTAAAATAACACCAAAACATCCATCATCACCGAGGGCTGCATCTGCAATAATTGACCAGCTTCCACTTGTGTGACGCCCTGTACCATCATGGCACACAGGGCCAACATCAACGTTCCAAAAGGCAACATGGAAGCGGCAAGAACCGCAGGTCCGTCCCATGAGGCAGGCACTAGTCCAGCTGAAAGGCCGAAATGTTGCACCTAGCCACCAGAACAGCGTAAGGGCATGTGGCCCATTGGCGATCGTCCCATAAGATCGTAATGCTGCTCCACTGATTCACCCGAAGCTGCAGGTGTCGAGAGTAAAAACCATCTGGAGGAGTGGCGTACAGATGGCATCTGCAATAGGGCAGGAGATACCTGTCACCAAAATGAAACACAAATTAACCGATTGCACTACATGACACATGATGCATCACTATCTTCATTCAACACACCAAATCCACACCCATATGCATGCTAGCCCACTCCAAAGGAATATACACACCCCTAAATCAGTATCGATACATAACGAAACCAATCGAGGTTAATACACCATTGGCAACGTCGGTTACTGTGCATGCGTCCGTCAAGATAGAACCCATGACATGGGATTAGTAACGTGCCTAGACACAAGTGTATGAAGGCGCGTCGAGACAGGGAGGATCCGACAAGGGCAGATAGACGTAAGTCCCACTATGGCAGCCTTGCATCACATAGCGCAGGGGAAGGGGATTGAATCAAAAAACACATGTACATGGCAGACCCTAAATGGAATCATCTGTCCATGCATCCATTCATCATTCCCTCATCCCGCAATGAAAACGCATGAACATTCACTCACATAATATGTGAAACTTCCATCGCGTCTGTGCGTAATGCAGTCTGCAAAAACCACTGTGCTCCTGGCCGGATCTGTAGTGTCGTGAAGCTAGATGGACTTGGGAACGTCCTGCCTTATCGTCCACTACGCTATTGCGCATCCCATTCAATTCATGTCATTCATTGCTTGCTCGTTATGGGCCCTGTCCCAAGGACATTCAACAATAGAACGTTACATTTCCAGGCAGACCTGTGGGCGTCTCCTCACCGCTACTTCGCAACCAAAAATCCTGGCCTTCGAATTCCTCACTTGCAACATTACGTCGAAAAGGCTTCTGTGAACGCTTGCATTCACAATTACATCAATGTAGTGCGGCTGTGTGTCATAATGCTAACTGGCTGCAATCACAAATGGGACGCCACGCCCGTCGGTGAAGTACGATACTGTGCTGCATGAGGGTCGGCCATCGATCGAGCCCTACATACCACTGACTCTTCACAGGTATGTAAGCGGCTGCAATCATAGCATGTGTAACAATGGGAGCATAGCATGAAAATCAGTCAAAGTACATCACACTGCCATCGGGATTTGATACATGATTCCAATCCCAAGATGCCATGCGGCCAAATGCAGCCTTACGTGCGGGACGTGCTCGGCCAGAAGGGATTGCATCTGCCACAGATTCATTCAATCAGCACAGGTGGAGGCCATACAGGCCGACAGCACATATATAGCAGACCCAAACCCCTCCCACAACCACTCCCACTCCAAAATGCTACCGGCAGGACTAGCGATGTTGGGCCTGGGGCACCAGATAGCACTGCAAGTGCTACAACTACAAGAAGACGACGAACAACAACAGGTACAACAACCGGGCGCACAGGGGAGACGGAGGAGAAGGAGGAGGAGGAGGGCAAGGCAGGGTCAGCAAGGCCCACAAGCACTGCCACTACCACCACGCAGGCGGCCCGCAATCCCACGCCTCCGAGCTGATCCGTTCAACCTCACTGCTGAGCAGATCCACACCCTCTACCGTTTGGACCGGGACACCATAATCGCCATTGTGGACATGACACATGCTGACCTCGTGAGCATGATAGATAGCCCAACCGCCATCCCACCCCTACTGAAGGTGGTGTCTGTACTCCACTTCCTGGCCACAGGCACCTACCAGCACACAGTGGGACAGTTGCATGGCATTTCACAGCCACTGTTCTCACGGACACTCTCCCAAGTGCACGATGCCCTCCTGAAGCACGCCGACGACCACATCACACTACCACGCACGTACCAGGAGATTACCAACGCAAAGGTGGGATTCCATGCACTTGGCGGCATCCCGGGTTGCATTGGTGCCATCGACTGCACCCATGTTGAATTGGTTGTCCCACATGCCATGGAGGTCCAGTACCGCAACCGGAAACAATTTCATTCAATCAATGTGCAAATGGTGTGTGACTCCAACAAGATCTTTACGCATTGTTGTGCCAGATTTCCAGGATCTACCCATGATTCTATGGTCCTGAGGAACACAAGAATACCACGCTACATGGAGCGACACGCAGGGCACAGATCCTGGCTACTCGGTGAGTCTCATTCCATGCATGACATCGTGGCCCATTTGATGCGTCAATGACCTTGCAGGAGGGGGGGGGGGCTACTTAGCACTATCATTCCACTGACACCCTTTATTCGTCCCATACAGGTGATGCCGGGTATCCACTGAAGAGATGGCTCCTTACACCAATCCGGAACCCACAGAACCAGCATGAGGAGGACTACAACCATGCCCACTCACGTAGCCGTGTGGTCATTGAACAGGCATTCGGCCTACTGAAGGCTCGTTTCCGCAGCCTCAGCAGGTCTGGCGGGGCACTCATGTACAGCCATGAGAGGGTTTCTAAGATGGTCATGGCATGTGTCATGCTGCACAACATGTGCATACGTAGGAATGTGCCCATGCCCCCTGACGCTGTACTGCATGCACCTGAAGATGATGATGATGAGGGTGGGGATGTGGAGGCACCCCAGGGAGTCCATGAGGCACAGGATGCACGTGCAATCCGACAGAGCATCATAGATGCATGCTTCTAGCAACCACGCATGGTGCCTATTACACGGAAAGGGGACCTGTGGCACTGTGTGTGTGTAGTACAGGCACATAGTGGACTGTACGCCTATGAAGGCCTCGTACGCAAATATCAATGTCCACACATGTCATTGGATGATAATGAAGTGCTGTATTGTTAATGTGATTTGATTCATACACCCTATGGACCCGCCACCCAGTGAAGCCCAACACACCCCCTCCACCCTACTTCCTCCCCCCCCAACACCAGTGTCCAGATATGCATGCTGCCCGTGGGTAGACGCTATTGCAAGCCCCCTCTACGGGTATCAGGGGCACCCCTGCCCGTGGAGCGCAGGTTCCTGCCAGATCTGCGTTGGGGGCTGCCCTGGACGGAACTTGCCACGGATGACGTCTCTGCCTGCTCGCGTCCATGCATGTCTCTGAGGGTTTGTGAGAGCTCCGAGAGCACACGGCGCACAGCAGCAAGTTCAGCACAAACGTCTTTGGACGTCGCATGCAGTTCCCCCCTCAGGCTCTCGGTGCTTTTCTCCATTTGTGCTCTCAGGCTCTCGGTGCTTCTCTCCATTTGTGCTCTCAGGCTCTCGGTGCTTCTCTCCATTTCTCCCCTGAGGCTCTCACTACTTTTCTCTATTTGTGCCCTGAGTGTCTCGGTGGATGTTTCCATGGCTGCCCTGGAACCCCCGCATTCATTTGCATGGTCCTTGAGTAGCGTGGACGCTTCCTGCTGTTGCTCGATCAGCAGGTCGAGGGACTGTTGCCTCTGCTGGGCCATGGACATTTGCGGTGGTGTGACAGGGGGGCTGCTCAACACATGTTGCCTTGGCACAGGACTTGTGGGGGTTGGCCAGTCGTCGTCTTCAGGGTGCCCCTGCGTGGTTTCGTCATGGTGTAGGGGATGGAACATGCAGGGGGATTGGGAAAGGTCATGGATGGTACCTACGTCGCCAGCACTGTTTTCCGTGTCGGAGCATGCTGGCATGACAGCTGTGTCACCTATGGTGCTGCTACCACCAGAGGCAGTGCCATCAGATACGTTCTTTGGGGGGACCTGTGGTGCTGGGGTTGTGGACTTGCTGGCTGCTGGGGTGCCTGTTGCAGTCCCCTCCAGTGTGCTGGCACTTGATTCCTGCTGCTGCCGTGTCTTGATCCTTGCACCTGAGGTGGAGGCTCTTGGGACGTTGGTCCTGGCCCTCTTTGCAGGCGTGCTGGTAGGGGTGTCCTGCAGCTCGTCGTTGGTATCGGACCCTGTGGTGGAGTAAAGAGGGGCGAGCGTTAGTTATGGGTCTGTCGGATTTGGAATGGCAACGTATCAAATGCATTGGGGTGGTACATGAGGCTGATATGGGACTGGGCCTTGGAGGTGGTCTCATTTTCGTGTGGATTGAGGATGCATTCATTTGGCTGCCTGCAGTTAGGGGGTGCATGCTGCACATGTAGGGGTTGTTTATGGCATCTTGATTAATTTGTTTATTCATTCTGACTTTTAGAGGGCGCTGTCAGGGCAAAGTATGTATTGCACTATGGGGTCACATGGTACTGCACATGTTCGTGGTTTGTGGATTTCGCATTGTTTCTCTTGGCAAACCTACCTGATTCTCCGGATGTCGGCACTCCTTTCTCCATCCCTCCGACTCCCTCTATGCTCTCCATTCCTATGGTGGAGGCGCAGATCTCCTCCCAGGGGGTCAACTTGATGGGCGACTCTGATCCCCCCCCGGTAGCTGTGGCGATGTTCCTGTTCGCAGAAAGTATGCTGCGTACGCGGATCCGCAGGTCGTCCCACCGCTTGCGACATTGCTGTGGCGTGCGGGGTGTTGTCCCCACCGCACTTACGCGCTGTGCCACAAGGGCCCATATGGCCTTCTTGTTGGCAAGGGCCGTCCTGGTCATTTGACTGGAGAAGACGACGGCGGCATTTTCCTGCAGGGTCTCGGTCAGCACGGTCAGTTCCTCTCGGGAGAAGTGGACCTGCCGCTTGCGATCACACGCTTTCTTGGCTACCTTTCCCATATTTATTTTTTTAACTGGGGTTGCTAACGGGTTGGGATGTGTGTCAGGGTCGGATTTTTAATGGTTGTGTTGGGATTCGGATTTTATAGTTGTGCGGCGTGCTGTTTCCCGTTCCGGCCACATGCTTTTACTTCCGTTTCCGTATATTTACGGTGCCCGTAATTTGCGGTGCCCGCTCATTACGGTGCCCGCTCATTACGGTGACCGCTAAGATGGGTGGCGGTATTGCACCTGGTGCAGCGTACGGCGGCGGTAAGGGCCGTTTTGGGGTCATTTCCGCCATCGCAGCCTTTCGGATTCCGCCATGGCGTAATGCTCGTGCCCGATGGGTCGTAATTAGCCGCACTTTGCTCCTTCGTGCAATGGCGGAAACGCTATTTACGCTGTTGCGGTCCGGTCAGTCAATTTCCGCAAGGGTCGTAATGAGGGCCAAGGTCTAAGTTCCTTGGTGTTCATCTTGGGAACAAAGAACAGCGAGGCTCCAGCTGGGGATTTCGATTGTCTTATGGTGCCATTTTCAAGGTTGGTGTCCAAGTATTCTCGGAGGGCCTTTTTTTCAGGTTCGGATAGGATAAACATCCTCCCAAAGGGAATCACTGCTGAAGGCTCTGTGTCTATGGCGCAGTCGTCAGGTCTGTGAGGGGGTAGAGCCTGAATTATGTCAGTTAAAAACACATCAGCAAAACTTTGATAGGCCTTTGGGACCTGAATGATATTGGAAACCGTGAGTGCCTCTTGTTGATCTGCTGGATTACTTTCAGTCGATATCGAGGAGGGATCCAGGGATAAACAATGAGACAGACAATACTCTGAACCAAGAAACAAGGATCTTGCTGTCCAATTGATGTATGGATTGTGTTTCTGCATCCAGGGCATGCCTAGTACCATGGGGTAGTGGGCTGATTTGATGATATCAAACTTGATCAATTCCTGGTGATGGTTTATTGAAAGTTGTATTTCCTTGGTCTGCAAGGATATGGGTCCTGAACTGAGGGGTCTTCCATCAATTGCCTCCACAGGTTGCATTACACCCCGGGCTTCATATGGAATGTGGTGCTTAAAGACCTAATCTTGATCAATGAATACTCCCATAGCCCCACAATCCACCAAGGCCAGGATGGGGTGGGTCTCCTTCTTTGATAACGAAAAGAAGGCTTGTAGAACCACTAGGTTGTTCTGTCCAGGAGAGTTCAAGGATGGAATAGATGTGGAGCAAACATCTCTCTCCCGATACCTCGCTCCATCTAGGATCGGGAGCTGGCATTTCCCGAACGCCGTGGAGGGGCTAGAGGACATTCTCTAACCAGGTGTTTATCCGATTCACAATACATGCACAAGCCTGTGTGGATCCTTCTCATCCTTTCTTGTGGGGAAATGGGTCCACGGAAAGCTCCTATTTCCATGGGTTCCGGGTCAGTGTCAGGGGTTGGAACAGGATCAGTTTTTACTGAAGTCTCAAGAGAACTTTTCTGGAAGGGCATCTTGGTCTTTTTTCTCTCTGCCTTTCTTTCCTGGATATGAAAGTCTATCTGCATGGCTAAATCCATAAGAGCCTGGAATGAGCTAGGACGAGCCACTCTGGCTAATTCATCTTTTATATCCTCGTTTAGGCCCCTACGGAAGAGAGTGAAACTTGCTTCTGAGGACCAATCTGCTCCCTTGGCCAATTGTTTGAATCTTGTGACATACGTTAGCATGTCCTGGGATCCTTGCCGAATGTCAAGTAGGCTTTCCTGGGCATTATAAACCTGTTCTGGGTGGTCGAACATGGTTTTGAGAGCCTGTATGAATCCATCATAATCATCTAGGAGGGCATCACCAGAATTGACAAAGGGAGTAGCCCAAGTCAATGCATTTCCTGCGAGGTGTGAGATTATAAAGCCCATCTTTGCCCTGGAAGTTGAAAAATAATAGGGTTTAAAGGTAAAATGCATCAAACAGGAGTCCAGGAATCCACAAAGGGATTTTGCAGACCCAACATACTTGTCTACGACACCACCCAATAACACACTCTCTTTTGTAGCGGAATCGTGTGACAAAACAAGTTGCTTTAATGCGGCATTCTCCACTTTTAAGTTCTGCACCTCAGTTGTTAGTTCTTGCATGCCACGCATGAGATCCTGGACAGCCTTTTCCATATCGGTTTCAATGTCGGTCGTTCGGCGTCTCAAACTGTCGTGAATCTCCCCCCATCTCACCTGAGATCGCTTCTTGCAGGGATCCACGGGAAGATTCTTCTTGCGGGCGGATCAGGTTTTGTACAGGCCGGCACGAGTCTCTTCCGACTCCAGCCTGCCTTCAGCGTAACAGGATACTCATGGGTTCAGGACGTCCAGGAAGGAAGAAGCGGTCGCAAGGATATGTGGATTCCAGGAACAGGGTGGAAAGGAGAGGGTGGAAGGAGTGGGAATAAGGATCCAGGAACTTGGATAACAGAAGGGTTTGCCAAGCTGTGAAGTAGTACACATCTAGTCACTACCTGTTGATAGCGTTGAGACGCGGAGGGCCACAGGGGCGTGGCATATTTATGGGACGTACTACGCCCACCGTGAAGGCTGGTGCGAGGCGTGTCACGTGATATGGCCATGTTGGGAGAAACAATTAATGCAAGCCCCACCGCAATAAGGACCAGGAAGTCCAGGAAGTCCAGAAGTGGTGTGTTCTGTGGGTCATGACAGTCTTGTTCATCTACTCTTTGTAAACTGAACTCTCAGGTTCTTCCAGTTTACAACCTTAACTCGCAGGAAACTCAAACATGTGGGCTTCTGGAAGAACCAGTTACCAATGCAAAATTATTTTCTGATGCCTTAAAAATACCAATGTCTACATGAAATTTGCCCCCCCATTGATTACATGACGGTTGCGAAATTACAAATTCTTGTGATTGAAAATATTCTTATGCAGGCTAACCTTGTTCCTAACGATCCATCCCATCCTGTTTTCATTACGTCTAGCAGCAACTCAGATCCAGTTCTCAACTCGATTACTCCCAATAGTCCTTCACCCTTAACTGAAATCATTGAAGCCGAACAGCCGAAGTTTACAGAATCAGCTGAATCAAACGATGATTCTGCTAATCAGCATGAAAATCAACAAAACACTCAGTTAATGGCCCTCATTATGACCCCGGCGGTAAGTAATGGACATTACCGGCATGGCGCAACTAACGTGTCCGTGCTGGTCTTGAACCGTTAAAAGCGGTAAATTACGACCTCTCGGGTACGAGCATTGCGCCGTGCCGGTAATGTAATCTGCGCCATGCCGGTAAAGTCCCCAAAACATCAGCTACTGGCATTGTATGCCGTGCAAACTGCACCACTGCCACCCTACCCACCGATATTAGCGAGCACCACAAATATTAGCGGTGACCGCTATTAGCGGTGATCGCTATTAGCGGTGACCGTAAAGAAGCGGATCCGGAACTCACACCATCGCACCGGAACGGGAATGAGCACGGCGGCCATCTTTAAAAACACAATCCATTGCAAACCTCCACAACCAGTGCACATCTGACCCTGGCACAAAACTTCACCCACATCCACACATCCCCACAATGCCAAAAGTTGTAAAAAAATCCTGCGATCGGCAGCGGCAGGAGCGCTTCAGTAGGGAAGAGCTAACAATGTTGGCGGAAACGCTCCAGGAAAACGCGGACATCGTATTCTCCACCGAAATGACCAGACGGGCAATAGGACGGAAAAAGGCCATATGGGAACTAGTTGCACAAAGGGTCAGTGCCGTAGGAACAACACCCCGCACCACCAAACAGTGCCGTAAAAGGTGGGACGACCTCTGGCTCCGTGTAAGGAGCATACCTTCGGCCAACCGAAACTTGGGCATGGTAACTGGCGGAGGAGCACACTCTCCAATTAAAATGGAGCTCTGGGAGGAGATATGTGCCACAACGATTGACATCGAGAGCATCGAGGGGGTCAGTGGAATGGAGAGAGGAGCCCCGACATCAGGTGACACAGGTAGGTGCCTCAAATTAAGCCATGCTAAACTCCTTGAAGTCCACTTACATGGGAATCACAATGTTGCCTAATAGGGTTAACGCAACACATCAGCAGAAGACTGCCAACAGGCATCATTGACCTACACCCTGTACACATGCAGTATGCACACTCCACAGTAGGCACCCACATTCCTGCATGCTCAACCCACCCAAAAGGGAGACAACCTGTATGTCACTGCCTCCAAAGTGCACCATCTATTCATCAAATTCATGGCAGTCATCACAATGCCTGCTCAATGTCCGCAGACCCATCAATAACACTTTCCCTTCTTTGCTTCACTACAGGCTCCCATTCGGACCCCGGCGAGGACGAGACTGGCACCACACCTGCCAAGAAGGCCAGGCCAGAGGCAACACTATACCAACCCTCCACCTCTGCTGGACCCAAAAAAAAAACACAGCAGCCAAAATTGACTGCCACGACACAGCCCAGTGCAGCGATGATCCCCAAGGCAAGCAGCATGGTACCGCCAGCAACAGACATGCAACAACTGGTGGCCACTGAAGGGAATGTGTCTGCAGGAAGCAGTACAATTGGGGAGACTGCTGCCATTGCAGCCTGCTCTGACAGTGATGTGGGGAATGATGAGGATGACACAGAATGTCCCCCCACCTGTCCACCCTCATTCCCCCCACCTGTCCCCATTTAGCCTGCATGCTGATAACACACAGGGGCTATCCCCTGATAACTCCTGGCCAGCCACTCCCTGCCCAGTGGGAGGTGTGGAGGAGGGGAGTAGCCCAATGACCCCGCCAATTGCATCATTCAATGCCCCAAAATACCAACAGTCATTGGACCAAATAGTGACAAGGCAACACCAACTGTCCTCACTCCTCACGCAGCATGTGGCCGATTGTGGAGGTGCCAGTGCTGAAATGCAAAGATGTGCCGAGAGTGTGAAGGCAGCCATCCAATCCTCCAGCAAAGACATCTTTGCTGAACTTGCCGTGGTGCGGCACGTGCTCTCTGAGCTCGTACAGACAATGAGGTGCATGCGTCCTAGCGAGCAGCCGAGTACCTCCTCCGCTGCCAATTCTGCCCCAAGCAGCCCCGTCCGCAGATCGGCCAGGAACCTGCGGAGTACAGGCAGGTGTGCCCTGGGGGCCGGCAGAGGGGGCTGCCAGTAGAGGCCACCCAGTGGATCAATTCCACATTAGGCACTTCGACACAGGGATCCACGCACTTTTGCGGGGAGTTGAGGGGGGGGGAGTGGGTGTGTTGGGGAGTTGAGAGGGAGGGCGGAGTGGGTGTGTTGGGGAGTTGAGGGGGGATGGGGGAGTGGGTGTGTTGGGGAGTTGAGGGGGGAGGCGGGAGTGGGTGTTTTAATTGAATTCACATTTACAATACAATTTTTTCTTGATCACAAGTCACATGTGTGGACATTGCTCATTGCGTATGTGTGATTTATTGGTGAACAGTCCACAGTGTCCATATACCAGACACACACAGTGCCCCAATTGCCATCTCCATGTGACACCCCCCATCCGTGTGTGCTAGAAACATTGGTTGATCAGAGACGACGCATTTCACGCCCCTCCTGTGCATCGCTGCCTCCCTGAGGTGCTGCCCCATCCCCACCCTCCTCATCCTCATCGTCAGGTGGTTGCAGTTCTGCATCAGGGGGCAGGGGCACATTTCGTCTGATGCACATATTGTGTAGCATGACACATGCCATGACGATCTTTTCCACCTTCTCATGGCGGTACAGGAGTGCCCCACCAGACCTGCTGAGGCAGCGAAACCGTGCCTTCAGTAGGCCAAATGCCTGCTCAATCACCACACGGGTACGTGTATGTGCACGGTTGAAGTCCTCCTCGTGCTGGTTCTGTGGGTTCCGGACTGGTGTAAGGCGCCACCTCTTCAGGGGATAGCCTGCATCACCTGTATGTGGGCAACAATGTATGTGTCAGTCATGACATCAAATTCCAAACATGACGTGACACCATGGCTTGCATTCAACTGTTACTTTGTACCACTTTTACATGCACAAATGGATTCACACTATATGTGACCGGTATATGTGTATTCCTCTCATGGACTGTTTTGCATGCCATCAACCAATGTATGCAGGGGGGTCAAAAGTGCCTTGTGAGTGCCCATCCACTGTGTTCGTTAATGGCGTTTGTTTTGGCGACCTGGCAGGTGTCCTGTGATATCAACGCTCTCATCATGGCAACATTGCTGTCAGCCTCATGATGACCCCACTGAGCACTACTAATGTTGATATGGACATTTTTGGGGCCTTGGTGTCTGTGTAGTGGTGTATTGATGATTTTGTCCGTCATGTGCCTCCTTTGTGCGCAGTTATGGGGGACTGGCCTTTCAGTTGATGGTGTTTGGTGCCATGTATTGGCTAATGTCATTGCATGTAGGTGCATTTCGTTGAAGTCAATGTGGTCCACATCGGTACAATGCACTTGCAGATGGTTGTGTCATGGTTGGGACACACCTTCATTCACATGGTAGGGCTGCTTACATCGGGCATTATGTGTACAGGTGTCTGTTGACGTTTGTGCTGCTTTAGGGTATGAGCTGGCTCCATTGCCTCTGCTACTCACAGCCAGGTAAAGTATGCATCATTCCCCCCCCCCTTTCAGCCAGGTGAAGTATGCATCATTCCCCCCCCTTTCAGCCAGGTGAAGTATGCATCATCCCCCCCCTTTCAGCCAGGTAAATTATGCATCACCCCCCCCCTTTCAGACAGGTAAAGTATGCATCACCCCCCCCTTTCATCCAGGTAAAGTATGCATCATTCCCCTCCCCCCTTTCAGCCAGGTACAGTATGCATTGGTACGTCAATCACCTACCCACTTCACATTTCCATGGCCATGACATGAGACTCACTGAGTAGCCAGGATCTTGGCCTTGCATGTTGCTCCATGTAGCGTGGTATTGTGGAGTTCCTCAGGACCATAGAATCATGGGTTGATCCGGGGAATCTGGCACAACAATGTGTGATGATCCTGTTGGAGTCACAGACCATTTGCACGTTGATTGAGTGAAATAGTTTACGGTTGCGGTACGGTACCTCCATGGCATGTGGGACCACCAATTCCACATGGGTGCATTTGATGGCACCAATGCAACCAGGTATGCCGGCTAGTGCATGGAAACCCACTTTGGTGTTTGCAATCTCCTGAGCAGACTGTGGTAAGGAAATGTGGTCGTCTGTGTGCTTGAGGAGGGCATTGAGCACTTGGATCAGTGTACGTGAGAATAATGGTTGTGAAATGCCATGCAAGTGCCCCACTGTGTGCTGGTAGGTGCCTGTGGCCAGGAAGTGGAGCACGGACACTACCTTCAGTAGGGGGGGATGGCGGTGGGTGTTTCTATCATGCTGATGATGTCGTTGTGTATCATGTGAACGATGGTGGTGATGGTGTCCTGGTCCAAACGGTACAAGGTATGGATCTGCTCAGCGGTGAGGTTGAATGGACTGGTTCGGATGCGTGGGATTGGGGGCTGCCTGCGTGGTGGCACTGGCTGTGCTGGTGGGGCTTGCTGGCCCTGCCTTGCCCTCCTTCTCCTCCTGCGTCTCCTCTGTGCTGCCTGTTGTTGTTGTTGTTGTTGTAGTTGTAGCACTTGCATTGCAATCAGGTCATCCAGCCCCAACATTGCTAGTCGTATTAGAATCATTGTGGAGTGTGACTGGGTGTGGGAAGGGGTGGGGTGTGCTCTTTTTGTACTTGGTGAGTCTGTATTGGCTCCACCTGTGCTGATTCTGTGCACCTGTGGCAGCTGGGAACACTGCACATGGCCATTTACGGTTGGTTCGCAATGGCGGAATTAGCACCATGGCGGTAAGGTACTTAACGGCCTTTGCAATGGCGTTAAGAGCATGACCGCTTGGTTCGTGATTTGCCTACCTTTGTGCGATGCCGGTACTTACGGCGTGGAAGGTCGCGTGCGCGCGAACGTGGTGCTGTTAGCAGTACCGTTAACTACGATGCCGCTAATAGCACTTTCACGGGTCATGATCGGACCTAACGGAAAACGATGCCGGTAATCATTTACCGGCATCGTTTTTCGCTTGCCGCCGGGGTCGTAATGAGGGCCTATGTCACGTAAAGTAAAAAAAATCGTACCTGAGAGCAATTAAAAGGGAAGGACTGCGCAAGCTCTGGCCAAAATGAATATACAAGCTGCATGTCCTGTTGAGTCCAAATCAAAAAACTTACCAACAAAAAAAATTAAAGGGCATAACTCGACAATTAAAAAAATTGCTAATCTTCCGGATGAACATGTAATTATAGATCTGAATCAATTGGACATCGAAAGTAAGCTGCATCTTGATCTAAAAATTGCAGATTTGGTTCCCTCAACTAATGAGTCTGTTATTATTCCTACAATTATGGATCCTGCAGGCATCTGTGTCAAAGACTCTTCGAAAACCAGTAGCGCTAGCACTGCTGCAACACAAACACAGATGCTTAATTACTTTCCATTTACTGACAACTTCTGCTTCTACTCTGGTTCCATCTGTGAATGCGACTGCTACCAGAGCTGTCATTGAGGAGAGTTCTTCTATTCAGCATATCATGGTTCCAGCCATATCCCTAAATAAAGCAAATGTTAATTCAGATCAGTTTGGGGAATGTGGTGTGGTAAGTGATGAAACCATTTCTGCAACAAAAGTGAACGAACATTCGCATGCTGTGATTTCTTCCTCTATTCCAACTGTGTTAAACACTGTTGATGAGGGGCAAATTGGTACCCAACATCCGAATGAAATCGAGTCTTCAATCTCTATGCTTGATCATTTACAATCAGAAATTAAATTGCTGATGGGCTGGCTTTCAACTACTAATAATAACGGGCCTCCTAGTCTTAATAGGTCATCCCTAATGAAACTATTCCATCTAATTCCTGCCCTTCGTAGTTTGCTTTCAGAGGACGTGGAATGGATCAAACTTCCTTGTGTAAAGAATAATCGCATGCTTTGCAAAGTGCAATCACATATTATTGCAAAGCTTATTTGGGATCATGAATCCGATTTGTTCGCTCTTGGGTACCAATTGTTTATGTTTACAACAACTGATGAATCTATCGCTTTTATTGAACACCAGCAGCAGTTGGCTCCCTCACCTGCACACCTAGCAAGCTTGGAGCACACACACAGGCTGCTAGCATGGCTCTAAAAGAGCAACTTGATTTCGTTGCCAATATAGTAAAGGGTTTGGCATGGCTAGAACCGCTGATAAAAATACTTACAAACTCTAACAGGTCGTCTAATACATCATAAAATACCATTCTCTCTATCAGCTCGTGCAGTTGTTGTGGTTTTAAGAACTATCACACATGGTTCCATTCTTCCAAAGCCTTTGATCTGCCATCCATCATTATGTTACAAGAAGCAATGTCAATGAAGGACATAATATCAGATGGATATACGGCATATTCGTATAAGGCTGAAAAAGGACCTGTAGGCAGACCCTATGGGGGGCTGGCGGTTTTTGATCAAAAATGATATTGATTGCTCTTCTTATGTTTTTGCAGCTTCCCCTCACTTCTTGGTCATTCACTTAACTTTATCTACGACTCTGTGTCGATCATTTCTAATCATCTCACTATATTGGAATCCAAATTCGATTCCTATTGAAAACACAGGGCCTCATTACACGTTAGGCAGTAAGGGTTTACTGGTACCGGTAGGGGCACCAGTACCGGTAAACCCTTACCGCCTTACTACGAGTTCCCTTTGCGGGACCCGACCTTAACGGCTGGTTTTACCAGCCGTTAAAGTCGGGTGCCGCAAAGGGACCTTGGAGCTAATTACGGTACCGTAATTAGCGCCTTCCCTATTCCCATTATGCCCTATGGGGGCAAAAATGGGAATGGGAAAGTGCCTTGGTGAATGGGGAATTACCGCCCCCGCTCACCTTGGAGTAGGGCGGTAATTCCCCCATCCACCAAGGCGGACACGGTAAAATACCGGCAGCAACCATGGCGCTAATAGCGCCATGGTTACCGCCTACCGTGTAATGAGGCCCATAGTCTTCAAATTTAATGCAATTTTAACTGATTCTTTATTACTTAATCCTAAGCTTGAAATCATTCTCGGAGGTGATTTTAACACCTCGCTCCATGTGGCATATAGTGGGTGTTCCATAAACTCTCCCTCGCAGACTAAGGGCCTATCTTGGATCCAATTCTTTGAGGATTGGGACCTTCAGATAATTGTCAACAACATCCAAGCCAATCCTTTTACATGGCAGAGAGGCCGGCTCAAATCGTATATAGACTACATTATTCTATCTAATGGAGTAGCCACGAAGGCAAGTCCTCTTTTACTAGTTCATGCGGGGAATAGTGATCATCTGTTGTTGGTTTGCTCTCTAGCTATACTCTTTGATATTCATGAAGTTGATTTGAATCTCACCCTGCCAATTATTGACAGGCAGTTACTCTCGATACAGTGGCATCCTGCTACCTGTAGGAAACTCAACAGTTTAGTTAATCGTGATCTGTGGGTATCCTCCACCGACCATTGCGGGGATGAATATGCCTTACAAATAGATAGATGGAATCTAAACATGATTCGCCAGCATCTTCGTAACATAGCTGGCACATACTCTAAGAAGAATGCAGCTGATCAACATAATCATTATAATCATTCGATTAGCGCACTGAAAAAAAATACAAACTCTGTATTGCGACAGCTAAGAAACTTGAATTATAGTGCTAGCGAATATCTTCCAAAAAAAAGATCAATCCTTCTATCATACAGAAATGAGATAAAAAAAAACAATCAAAGAATCGTTAATCTCATGTGCAAAAAGAACAGATATGGAAGATGATTAGAAATCCCATGGGCAAACAACAAATTGATTTTCAATCTTTAATTTTGTGTCGATACCTGGGTGCAATATTATAGACCTAAGTACTCTTGTCCACATAGATTTCATGAGTCTAACACTCAAGATATTTCCAAAGACATCCTTCATCACTGTCCATGGGAAATAAATGATATCCATGATGCCTTAACTAGGCTTATAAGTTCTAGGGCGCCTGGTCCAGACGGGTTCCCTCCGTGTGTCCTGCACACTTTTGGGCCCTAGTTCTCAAAAGGCAATTCGAGATTGTATTTCAAACCAGGAGTATTCCTAGTTCTTGGCATACGCCACTCATCATTCCATTATATAAAAAGGGACAAATGGATCTCCCAGCAAATTATCATCCCATTGCGATAATTGATGTTGCTGCTAAAATCTTTGGCGCATTAATCCTGCATAACCTGAATTCCTATATTAACACGCACAACATTCTTTCACATTGTCAAACTGGATTCAGGAAACATTTGGGCACGCAACTAAACTCCACTATGCTAGCACATCTGTTGGCAGCCTCTACCCAGTTCATAAATGGTCCTATATATATGGCATTTTTGGACTTAGCTGCAGCTTTTGATAGCATAATCAAAAAATCTTATGGGCAAAGATGGCCAAATATGGTATTCCGTCTCATCTCGTAGCCATTATTGCATTATTATATCAGAATACGAATTACCAAATCAGAATCAATCAAGCTGGCTCCTTATCTGAAAAAATCTCTACAGAAATAGGCGTCAAACAAGGGTGCAACTTGGCATCCATACTATTCAATCTCTATCTGGCAGACGTTGACGAGTTATGGCTTGGTCTGAAATCTGTTCCTGCTAAACTGGGTAGTTTACGTCTTAGCTGGATGGCCTTTGCAAATGACGTGATTTTATTTGACAGAACACCTTTTTTGTCTGAAGACAAAAATAGACATTTTTGCTGAATTCTGTAGCCAACATAATCTCTCTATCAATGCACAGGAATCTAACATTTTTATATTTTCCAGTAAAAAAAAGGAAAGAAAGGCCATCACTATAATTGGTCACTAGGAGGAAAACCAATTCAATCCAAAATAAGTCTTACATACTTAGGTTACAATTTAACCACTACTAATTCGCTACTTACTTGGTACAATGCTCTTACGATCAAAGCAGCTCTGCTGATTGCACAAATGAGAATCATTCTTAACAAATTATGTAAATTCTCATTGATACCATAAATTGATTTCTACTTACTCAAAGTAGAGGCGATTTTGCTGTATGGGCTCGACATTTGTTTATTAAATTTGGACAATCAGCTAAATAGAGTTCAGGGACTTATTTGGAAAAAGGTACTAGCACTACCCAAAAGTCTTCCAAATGCTTGTATCAGGCATGAAATGGGTTTATCGTCATTGGCTAAAATGGCGGAGACTCAACAATTTCAACAAAATCTTACTACCGCCGGCAAACTACTTATACGAAGATCTCACTGAAATGATAAATAGCGATTCTCTGAGTTCCATGGCTAGGTTTAAAAATCAGTTGATTGACGCACTAACAGAATTGGGAATGGTTGAGTTCGATCTAGTTTACCGACCAGGACAGGCTAAGAAAAAACTGCTGCAAGTTGATTGGGTCTCTACTGGTGACTAATTGGCAAATTATGTACAGCTTTCTGAATATGTCAAATTAGGACACAAGCAAACACCAAGGATGCATTATCTAAAGATCTGTCCAAGTGAACGAGTTAGACAAATGTTTATGAGATTTAGATTCAACTTGTTTAACACCCAGGAACGAACAAATTATTGGCATGATAGTCAAGTTAATCTTTCTGATCGAGGATGTCGCTTTTGTCACAACCTAATTCAAACAGAAACGTTGAAACATTTAATACTCTATTGTCAATGTTTTGAAACACAGCGTTTGTCAATTTTGAGCAAATATTTGGTAAACAATTCAACATTCTCTCTCGAGAATTATTTTGGTGTTTTTGTATGTGGGGGGATAACAACACCCTGCTCATAGCGCTAATACGCTTCTTATGTTTTATTCAAACACAACTAGATGAACTTGGGTCATAATTTGATGAAAGGCTTGCCAAAATAATCGAAAGTACTCATTGCTTGATCGTATATTCTAAATATCGGATTTTGGTACTTATGATATTTCATCAGTGTCAGTTTTTAAGGATCTATCCAAAAAAATATGTAAATCACATTTGTGACTTGAAATCTGAATATGGATATATGTACTTTGTCCTCTCATCTTGTATGTTTTTCTATAACCTTGCTGTATTATTAATGATGTATTTATATTTCTTGTTTTCAAAAACTGTTTTTATTATTTCTATATAACTTAAGTTTTAATGATTTATAAAAGTATTTGTGTTGTTTTGCAAATTGTAAAGATGCTTGCATCAAACACAATTTTTAATAAAAAAAATATATTGTTTGCACAGTACATCATATATGCCAACATTCCGACCCAGCTGGGAGGGTCATGTCCTCCAAAACATCGGGAGACAACATTTGTGTCATAAGAATGCATTGGGCAAAGATGTATTTTTGGGGGGAGAACGTGAAAAATAACAATATTTTTCATGGAAAATAAGGGGAGTGTCCCGCTGAAATTGGGAGGATTGGCATGTATGGTACATGTACATCTCTTGTATTAATGCATATAAACAGAGGAACTGCCACTAACCCTGTGTAACCTGTAAAACAAGCTTACTGTCATTTCTCCCTTCTGCTATGATCAAGTGTCACTTGCAAAGTTGTCTGCTCTCCACATTTTTATTTACCCATATTATTAACTGCAATGTGCAAACTGTTATTTTCTTCATTAATTCTATAATTTCTGTAACCACTGCCACGTATTTAACCACATTTCAACCATGATAGCATTTAATGCATTATAGTGCATACGATGTACATACGATTTCCTTTCTATACATTCTGCATATTTCACATACATTCTATCATTTCAACTTCCTTTACAAATGACTATATTAGTAATCAGACACAACACACAACTATCTAACAAAGTGTCATTTCATGTTAAAAGATCGGAGAAATAACAGTATAATTATGGAAAAAGGCTTTCTAGTGTGTTATAAAATTACACGCAGCCAGGATGAGTACATGCATCTTTATTTATGCACACAGATAGCCAATATCATTTGAAAGGCTCCCAGCTGAAACAACACCACTGCCTCTACAACTGTTCTTCCAATCTACAGAGCTCTCCCATTCCAGCTGGTTGCTCATTCCATTTTAGATTTCACAACAGCATTCAACTATGCACAGGTGCAGTCATATCTATCACATCATCTACAACTATGTACAGTGTTTTAAGCAAGACATACAACATCTCCCCCCTTCCTTTCAGTCTGCAACACAAGCACCAGGTCCTTCCTTGCAACCCTTACTTTAATTCAGACTCTCCCATCTCCAAACACCACAGAATCACCCAGTACTTTAGTAATCACCTACTTAGTAATAAGCTGCTGACCCCATCAAATCCTTCTGATTTATTTCCCACACCTTCACAAATACATATATTGCATACTTTTCCATACAGTTCCTACCATTTACCCTGTAAAAATAGCAAACAAAGCATACTATTGTTTCTTCGATCTCCTAACATCCAATAACACTGCCGTATGAAGCCAAGTGTGCTCTGTGCGCTTACTATTGTACTCATTTCTAAAGCACATTCAACTAACAGATTCTAAATCAAATATACAGAATGCACATAGGCAAAGAAAAGTGCATGTACATGCTATGCACAGTTATCAGAAAGCCCTACTACTACAAAAACAATGAAATCCATGTCTACATTAACAACAGTGCTATTAACACACATATTTACTAACTTCCTTCTTTCACAATTGCAGTGAAGACCACTCTCCTGAAAAGCAGCTGTGTCTGAAGTACGAACGAGAACTAAGAAGAAACATACTCTTTCCTCCCAAAAAAGTAAGTGCAAAACTGCCACAATGTTCTAACTGTTACTCAAACACTGTAGAATTCTAGTATTCTAGAACAAACAATTGTATTAACCCTGTAACATTAGATTCAGTATTAGCGCTCCCCCTCGTCAGCTCCATACTTTCATTGCAATCTGAACACCAGTATAGTAACACACAAATACAAGAATAGCCTTCCCAACCTGATGTAGCCGCCAATTGCACAATCACACACCTCTACATACATCCTTACTATCATACTCAGACACTCATGCACAAAGCACACATACACTGCACAAAATCCCAACCCCCACTTTCTTTTTTTCTCCAACAGACCCCAAAGAATGCCTACCAAAAAGCAACTCTGTAGAAAACAAAATCAAACTAAAACTCTCCAAAATAAGCATTCACCTCGAGCAGAATTTGTACAAAAAGTTCAAACAAAACAGCTAATACAGTCGTTAAGCAAAAAAAAAACAAGTTTCCAGTATAGAAACTTTGCCTCGTCTTTCAAAATGTTAAATGAAAAAGAAAGTGATTAACAAGACTGCAGCTACCACTAGTGCTAACACTGCAACTATAAATCTTGATGTAGCGGCAAGTAAGCAAACCAGAAAAATGTTTTACAAAACAGTTTCCGCCACAGAGTCCTTCAGAACCTTATAAAAACAGGAGAGAAATCATTCACAACCCTTAAAACCTACCTTAGAAAATTAATCCTAGAAGCTCTTAAAGACAGTGCAATCCTTCTCAAAAGGAAATTATTTATTTTAGTTTTTAACAGAAGGAAACCACTAACAAAACTAAGTACTAAACTACAAAAAGACTTCTCAATAAATGGAATATCAACAAAGATAACTTCACAAACATCTCTGGAGGTGAATGGAGTCACACCACGAGCACAGAACCATATTTCAATGAAAAAGCATACAAACAAAAGCAAATAAACCCAATTGCCATACATAGCAGTGGATGAGGGTATGACAAAACATAACAATACCATTATGGAACAAGAAACGCTTCTCACAAACATATCCCCAGAAAACCCAGTATTACCTGTCCATTCCACTGAATCAATACGTCCAGTCTACAAATGGCCATGCACATCAATGTGTAACATTGCCAAAACATCTTTCAAATCTTTACTCCAGTTCCTCAATCAGTATGTGAAAGGTAAAGACAAATTCAAAATCAGACTACTACAAAATATGGACCCCTGTCCAGAGCGCAAATACACAGGACTACAAGGACAATCGTTAGCTTGCATTTCTGGACCTATTTGCAAAAGCACCTTCCATCAGATCAAAATGATATCAACACATCATTCAACTGGATGAAATCTGGTCCATAAACTGTACTATGCCAAAAGTCCTGCTTTAGCACTAGCCAACTTAAATAACAATCTTCTACATGGTACAGCCAAACAACTACTCGAAGAAATAGAGCATATCTATAGAAAATATTTTGGAATTGAAAGCCACTTACAAAATGCAATAGATTTACAACAGACTACAAATAACTGTACAGATGGCAACCTTCTATTACACACATATAATAAAGAAATACTAAAGTTTAAAAGTACATCTGCAGAAGTACCCACCCATTTGTGTGTATGTTGCAGCAGGACTTTTTATAAAATAGTACAAAATCTGTTGACATAACGTACAAAATAGAAGAAAATGAAGATCCAAATGGTTCCAATTAGCTCTCTATCTTATAGCAGAAAACAAATATGAAATTACTGACCCCTTAATACTTTGCAGTTACTGCACTACAAACCTTGACAACAACCAAACACCTTCACGTACTATCACAAATAACTTGGAATTATTCCCATTACCAAAAACCTGCAACAACTCAACTTATATTTCAAACAGTGCATCCATTTCAAGCAATAATACGCCTTCAACCAAAAACAGCAAAACTACCTCACTCTGAATTAGTGAAAGGCATTCATGGCAAAGTAGTTTATTTGCCATTAGATCTCAAAGAAAATGTACACACTCTGGGAGTGCAACGTCCAATAGATCAATCTTTAATTATCTTAGTAAATGGTGTACCTACAAAAGACAAAAACATGTGGCAACAACTTGTAGACTTACATAAAGTTAGACAAGCCCTGCAATATCTAAAATAATTCAAAGTGTCATCAGAAACTGGTCTATTTCAACTTCTAGATCCTGCTACATAATCCAATATTTTAGACCATTATACAATTCACCCATTACACTCTAAAGACACCATAGAGGATGCACTGGAAACGTACCAAATGTGACAAGCCAAAGGATCTCCAATCAGCATATGGGAAAAAAGTATAGAAGCAAATGCCTTTCCTCTACTCTTTCCTACTGGAAAAGGAGGAAGGTACGATGATAGACCCACAGAAAAAACAGCATCAAAATACCACTCTTTACAAATGTATTCTGAAGACCTCAGATTCTGACAAAACGCGGAATACATATTCCACCTTCTCTTTGAAAGTGAACTAGCAACTCAATACTATGGAGTTGCACACAAATTGAAATCTGGTACCCATTTTGCAAATATGTAAGCTACGGAATTACTACAAAAAGTGCAAGAAAAAGATGAGATTTTACAGTCAAGCATTACAAATCTTTTAGCAAACATGCTTGGTACAAAAGAATACTGGTTCTGACGTCACAGAGATGCACGCTGTATGATAAGAAACCTTGGCCCACCCACTTGGTTTGTTACATTAAGTTGTGCAGAATATGCATGGGAAGATTTACACAATTTCCTACGCATAGCAAACAAAAACAAACCAAACATAGATATACAAACACCAGGAGAACGCTGCTCTCTAGATCCTGTGAATGTATCAAGATATTTCCATCATCGCTTCATTGCTATGCTACACTTCATTTGTAATAAAACTGTTCCTCTCCTCGGAGAAGTACAACAGAACAGAATACCAAGCCAGAGGAGCACCACACATCAACATGCTTTTGTGGATTAAAGATGCTCCTAAATTTGGTCAGGACAGTGATGCCACTGTTTTGTAGTTCATCCAAAAAATATGTCACTTGTGAAATCCCTTCACAAACAACACAGAGTGACCTTCATGCACACATTTTACAATTTAATGGTGGCACCCGTTGGGATGTCCTCTTGGCCTCCTTCCACTCCTCTAAGGCCATCATTAATGTCTACGCCAATGGGACCGTCTTGGTCCAAGGCCCTCGGGGCTACCTTCACCTCTTTGATAGACGCTTCCCATGCCTCATCAACTTCCTTTCCTCTCCTGCTGTCCCCCCTCCTCTGTCCTCGGCTACCTTGCCTCTACCCTCCCTCCCTGCCCCCTCTCTTGCTCCTTCTTCTACACCTCCACAGGGCGTACCTCTGATCTGTACCCCTCCCCAGAAGTCCTTCAAGGATGGCAACCTTCTCCACATTGCCATTCTTAACTCTCGCTCTGCAATCAAGCATTCTTCTGATATCTGTCACCTTCTTGAGGAACTGGACCTTGACGTCCTCGGTCTCACTGAGACATGGTTCACGGCCAGCTCTGTCACCAGCTTTGACACACTCCTACCTGACGGCTACAAGATCCTCTCCATGCCCAGGCCCAACCGTGCAGGGGGGGGTGTAGCCCTTATCTTCCCTGAGTGGATTCCTGCCACTGTCACTCCTACGCAGTCCTACTCCTCTTTTGAATGCCTTGTCTGCCGTCTCTCTCTCTCTCCTAGCCATTCCCTTACCGTGGCTACTATCTATCGGCCACCTGGTCAAATCTCCTCCTTCCTCTCTGAGTGGGCTGACCTCTCCTCCTCACTCCTGTCCTCAACCACTCAACTCCTCTTTCTTGGTGACTTCAACATCCACTTGGATGTCTCCTGTCCCTCCACGGGACTCTTTCGTGACCTCTGCGACTCTCTCTCACTCTCTATTCTCCCGTCTGGGCCTACTCATTCTGCAGGGCACACTCTTGATGCTCTGATCTCTTCTGACCTTCCCCTCTCCGTCCCTCTCTCCACTCCTCTCTCCTGGAGTGATCACTTTCTCCTATCCTCCCACCTCACCCTCCCTACCCCACAGGCAAAGCCACCCTCATCACTGCCTCCCACCTTCTCGGTCATCCGACCCATGAAGCGCGTGTCAGTTGAGGCTTTCGCTGCCACCTTCCCACCCCCCACCCCCCTTCTGCTGACTCCCACCCTGACACTGCCCTCTCCATGCTCCACTCTGCTATATCTGATACTCTTGATATCCTTGCCCCTGTCATGAGAATCCGCCTGAAGCCCAAAGCCAAATGTAACTCCTGGTATGACTCGGAGCTCGTCACCCTTAAACGCAAGTGCAGGGTGGCAGAGAGGAAATGGCGTGCTTCATGTTCATCCTCTGACAAACTGGCCTGCCGCCTGCTCCAAAGGCAATACCGTCTCTCTGTTCTCTCCAAGAAGAGAGCCCTTATCCAAGCCCGCATCTCTGCGGCATCTAACAACTCGACCAAACTCTTTAAAATCTGCAAGGAGCTTGCAAACCCTGCTGCAGTCTCTACCTCTCCTGTCCCCTCCCAGGCCCTCTGCACTGCACTGGCCTCTCACTTCATCTCTAAAACTCTGGACATCCTGTCCTCACTCTCCTCCTATCACCTCCCTCCCTCTCTCCCTGGCTCTTCCTCTGGCCCTTCTACAGCCACCCCTCCTCCCTCCTTCTCTGCCTTTCCCCTTTTTTCTGCTGACGAGGTTTCCAGACAAGTCCGATCTATGAAAGTCTCGTCTAAACAGGTTCACCCCTGTTCCTCCAAAACTATCAAGGACCACATCGACTCCCTGGCTCCTGCCCTGGCTGACTTTTGCAACCACTCCTTCGCCTCCGGAGTCTTCCCATCCCCCCTTAAGCACTCCCTTGTGCACCCTCTTCTTATGAAACCCTCTTCTGACCCCTCCTGCCCGGCTAACTATCGCCCAATCTCCATCACTCCCTTCCTGGGCAAGCTCCTGGAGAAACTGGCCATCTCCCAGCTTAACCTCCATGCTGAATCTGTTGGCAGTCTTCATGACCATCAATCTGGCTTCAGAGCTGCCAGAAACACGGAAACTGCTCTCCTGAACATCCGTGAGGACCTACTCTTGAACCTTGACTCCAACACTCTGTGTGTTCTCATTCTGCTCCATCTCTCTTCTGCCTTTGACACTGTCAACCATGCCATCCTGCTCAACCGTCTCCGTGATAACCTGGGTATCACTGGTCAGGCTCTGGCGTGGCTGACCTCTTTCCTCTCCAATCGACCCTCCCAGGTCCAACTGGGGTCCTTCCTCTCTGACATCTTTTTCTCCACCTGTGGTGTCCCCCAGGGATCAAATCTCTCCCCCTGGCTGTTCAACCAGTACCTGGCACTCCTTGCCCACCGCATCGCCGCTCTCTGCCCCAACTTTCAGTGCTATGCGGACGATACCCAGCTCATTTTAAGGCTACCCTCTGGCCTCCTCCTCTCCTTCCCTCATCTCTGACTGTCTGTCTGCTATCCAGGAATGGTGTGCCGCCAATGACCTCTGCCTTAATGCCAGTAAGGCTGAGATTCTACTCATCGGCACACCCACTCCCTCCTTCCCTGCAGCTCTCTGGCCGGCCTCTCTTGGCCCTCTTCCTGCTCCTACCTGCATGGCAAAAAACCTCGGGGTTATCTTCGACTCCACACTCTCCTTCTCTCCTCATATATCTGACGTCTCTAAGAAGTCACACTACCAGCTGCACCTCCTCAGAGGTATTCTTCCCTTCCTCTCCTTCCCCCAGAAGCTCACTGTCTCACGAGCCCTGGTTCTCTCAAAGCTGGACTACTGTAACAGCCTCTATCTTAATCTGCCTGCCTCCACTCTCCGCCCTCTGCAACTCATCCAGAACAGAACTGCGAGACTTGTCCTTGGCCTCAAGCCCAGGGACCGTATCTCTCCAGGACTGAAGTCTCTACACTGGCTCCCAGTGGCTGCGAGGATAAAGTTCAAAACCCCCTGCATTGTCCACAAGGCCTTCTGGGGCCTGGGGCCTAAATACCTTCAACTCTCTCTTCCTAAATATCTTCCTTCCCGAGCCCTTTGCACATCCGTCTCCAACTCCCTCAGGGTCAGCCGCTTCTCGAAGCAACGAGCTGGGGGTAGATCTCTCTCCGCGGCAGGGGTCTCCCTCTGGAACAGCCTTCCTGCCTCCCTGAAACTTGAGGAGAACCATCTACGGTTCCGGAAGCACCTCAAAACCTTCCTCTTTGCTTCTGGTTCCTCTCTCCCTCTCCCCTGCTAATTCTTCGTTGAATCTGCACCGAAACTGCAACTGAGCCACTCTCGCCGACTTCGGTCCTGGGCCCAGCCACTCTCCACTTGCACTGCCTCCCTGGCAACCACTGCACTGCGGGACTGTCTCTGTATCCCTACAGCCCCCGTTCCCAGCACTTGTCTGCACTTACCTTGCACTTGCCACCAGCTGGCCCTTATTTATTTTATTCTACTTACCTTGTACTGCACTTCCCCCCTCCCCTCCCCTTGCACTTTCTCCCTTCCCCCTACCCCTGCACTTGCACGATCTGAATGACACCTGGCCTAGTAGGATCGTTGTCTGTCTTCCCCTGTTCCCCCCTCCCTGCCTCGTCGCGCCTTGAAACACTTGAAACCCTTGTGCATAGGCGCGTTACAAATGCCATATCATATCATATCATATCAATTTCAAAGACACAAATGTGGGAAATATTGTTGTTGCAAATATAAAAATGAAGGGAAATACTACACCAAATGCTGCTTTGGTTTCCCTAGACTAGATTCAACAACAGGTCAAGTAAACAACTTCATGTCTTCATCAAAATCATCAATGATCACAATGCAATGATTGCCCTCCTATGGAATGCAAACATAGATGTGCAGTACATTGCAGACAATTCCACTGCAGTTGCACGATATGTCACATCCTACTTAACCAAAGCAGAGAAAACAGAGTTTCAGGACCTCTGGGATGACGTATCATCTGACAAAACACTATCACAGAAATTGTACAGCTTAGGCATAAAAAGGCTCTCTCATAGAGAATGTGGTTGCTATGAAGCTGCATACCGTTTAACCGGTACTGTCTTGTATGGAAAATCTGACAACATAGTATGGCTAAGTCTTGGTCCTGCTAAATCTAGAAAATGAGTTCTCAAATCATATGAGCAAATCATAATCACAATAGCCAAAAATGATGATCCCAACAGCCAAGACATTTTGAAAAACAATTTACTAGACACATACTACCCAACCACTTTGGAAACCATGTGTCTCTACCACATAGCCCAAAACTTCACATACAAAAATGATATTGAACCAGATGAAAACAAAGGTAGATACAGAGTAGCAAATTGTGAAGGCAGCTTAGTGAAAGTTACCAAATGCAGCTTAATTAATCACATCAAATTGTCATTAATTACTCCTTAACATAGAGAACTGTATTACATGTCCCTGCTACAACGTTTTAAACCATGGAGAAAAGAAGAAGAGTTACTGCATACGTATGACTCATATGAAGACGCTTTCAAAGCAAATGAAAGCACTATAACATACATAAACTTTAAACAGTACCAAACAATGTTGCACAATGAACAGCAACAAGAGGAACTCAAGGCTCAACTAGATGTGGACACTTCTGACAGTAGTCAACCTTCTGTAACAGGAAGCCAAGAACCACTTGGACAGCCACTAATAGCAAATGAGGCAGAATTAGCCATGACAGACGTAGAAAACACCATGAATCAGTATGAGCAATCTACAGAAGACTTTGCTTTACTTAAATCATAACTAAACACTAAGCAGCATAGCATTTTCCAAGAAGTAACAAAACAAATTGAACATGGTGTGCAACATGAAATTAAAAACTGTACCTGCCAAGATTACAAACCTATACTGCTATACATGAGTGGTCAAGCTGATTCAGGCAAAACATTCTTAATCAAAATCATCAGCAAGTTCCTCCAACAATTTACAAACAACAAACTGTCAGCTTTTGTAACTGCCCACATAGGTTTAGCTGCCTACAACACTTTACACCGATTACTACTCCTTCCAGTAGAACACCAAAACAAATTAGACTATTACAAACTTTCTACAGAAGCTGCAATGGAACTACGCAGAGTTTTCAAACAAATGAAAATGCTGCTAAAAGATGAGGTGAGCATGGACTCCTACCTAATGTTGGCTTTGATTTACCTCAGATTAAAAGAGGTCCTCAAAACAGACTACGAAGAGCTCTTTGGAGGAAAACACATTATTGTTTTCGGAGATCCTCTTCAATTAACACCAGTGAAAGCTGAACCTATTTTTAAAACCTTAGGGCACAAACTGTGCCGTAAAACTCTTGGCAGCATAGGAAATGTCAACCTTTGGCAACATTTCCAATACAGAGAATTAACTGAAAATATGCGGCAGTCAGCACACCTGGCATACGCCAACATTTTAAAAAGTATTAGAGCTGGCGTACTATCTCAAGAAGCACAAACTATATTAAAAACCAGGCACATCCATGCACTCTATGGCCATAACCCATGTACTACTGATGTCATGGAACAATTAGCACACAAACATGTCAATTGTATGTCCCTGATGCCAGCTCTTGCAAACTGTTCGAAATTGAATGAAACAATTAAAAAAAAGAAATGCAACCAATAGTTCAAATTGCTTCCACAGACAAACTGGACGTACATGGTATGACACTTCCCATCGGTCAACAAGCCACAACAAGGCTAAACACCTTGGAAAACTCTACCTCCAACAAAGCTGGTTTGGAGAAAATATTAAAATTATCTTTAAACTGTAGAGTAATGCTTAAACGTAACCTTGACGTGGACCAAGGGCTAATTAATGGAGCACTTGTTACAGTTGTTGGCTTTCAGACATACCCACGTGACAACAATATTCAATTTGTCAATATTCTCTTTGACAAACTACCTGAAGTTAAAAGGACAGGACGCTCAACTGCCCGCTTCCTTCTTTTCAAAGACATGTATGTACGAAGAGAACAATTTTCTCTAACTCTAGCATACGCAGTCACCATTCACAAATCACAAGGACTTACCCTAGATGAAGCATTTATAGATATTGGTAGCACAGTCTTTAAAGAAGGCATGAGCTATGTAGCACTATCACGCTTACGTACACGTGAATGACTATTTCTAATCAACTTTGATGCAAGTAAAGTAAATGCTGATAGTTCTTGCATTCTAGAATACAATAGACTGCGTTCACTCTACACCCCTCATCTAAAAACCTATCCTGTTCTGCAAAAAGAAAAATGTTGTAAAAGAAAACTACTTCAGACTCAATCTATGCAGGATCTCACAGAAATTCCTCCAAAGAAAGTAAAATAAGGTAATACTTCATTAAGGACCACAACTAAAGAAGATTCTACTGCTCAAAGTAACTCAACTACCTCTTCAAAGAAGCAACGCACACTGCCAACAAATGACTTGGACACAGAACTGTCAGGTCCATTCAGATTTTCAAATTACAACTGCTGTAAATTGCTACACACATGTAGCAACACATATATGTAGCAACACATATTCTATTCCAATTGCCACCAATTATTTACAACATTTACTTACACGGTACAGACCTATTGTGTTTACAAATGTTAGTCCTTCATAAAAATGCAACCAACAATCCTGACAACACTTACAGTGTTTCTGCAATAAGGCAGGAAATGCACTACTGTGCTAGAATGGACAAATTCCCTATAAACCTACAAGAAGATCCACAAGTATTTATAATGTACTGACTGAATTCACACATGGTCAAGTATCACTTGGTAAGAAAACCTTCACAACAATAGGTATAATCTACCACGCAGGAGCCACAACCAATGGAGGTCACTACACTGCATATATAAAAAAGAATTGTGAATGGTTGGAATGTAATGATAGTACCATTACTCTAAAGCAGGGATTACCAGCAAATCTTGTAAACGCTTACTTGATATTCTTAAAACCAAAATTCAATAACTAATCTGTGTATGACCATTAACAAAACTTGAACTTCAAAACTATGACCAGTTAGAATACACCAACAGGTATCTAACTGCCCCAAGAATCTGCAACAAAGAAACAGATAAATGAATACCACTAAAACTAAAAAAGAAATAAACAGTTAGAATATGCCAACAGGTATCTAACTGTCCCAAAAATCTGCAACAAGCCAACAGATAGATGAATACCACTAAAATGGAAAAAGGAATAATCAAATAGAATACACCAACTGCTATCTAATTGCAACAATACACCTGCTACTTTCAAATGAAAAACCATGCACCTATTCAATTCCTCCGATTGAAATCAATGAAAGAAATGTATTGTACCACAACACAGAAAGTTTTTTTTTTTTAATCCAGCATGGATTTTATTTCCACAGACCCAATGATTTATTCAACAAACACAGGAACCGAGCAAATTGCACAGTACACTTGTTTGAAATATAGTACTTCTAAAGTACTAAGTATGAGGGTCGACAACATTCAGAAATGTCTACTATGCAATGCAATACTCATTATAAACTACCTACACTAACATGTGATTTTTTCTTTTATCACAGTGATTGAAAAAAATGTGTGCCCCAACTACCCATGTCATGTAAAAACTGCATACAACCACAAAACGTCAAATAGTAAGTATATAGTGATTGGACTCACAAACACCAAAGCATAACACACCCATGCAAACAAACACCTGACCATAAACCACAATCCCAAATGTTTGCTTACATGGGTATCTTATGCTGCAGCGCTTGTTGCCAAACACTACAATCTTGACTGCATGGCCTGGTCAAAACTGTTCATACAGCCTCACCAAAGGAAACAGTAAGTAGATAATAATTAAACTCAAATCCTCTGCAACATAAAACCGCCATGCAAACAAACACCTCATCAATAAATACAACCCAAAATGCCTAGAGTCTTCAATACTAACAATCTGAACACAATCCAACAAACAAACAAACAAACACACATCATCTCACTTTCCTATAAACACTAATACACTACTACCAATCAGTACTGACATTTTTGAAAACATATCCCCTAAGCAGGCCACATACCACAATCAAAATGTTTGGTAGCATTGTAGAGTTATGCTGCGGTGGTTGTGGCCAGGGCCTAGAGTCTTCGGTGCGAAACAAACACCTAACAAATGAACAGAACCCAAAAACATAATACATCCTCCTCAAAACTATGCACTTCAATTTACATTCTAAAAAATAATTACAACCAACATACAAACTCTTCAATACATACCCTCTTCATCCAATTCTCTTCTAACGACCCAAAACCAACATCATACTAAAGTAAAAAAGCCAGTAGGGCGCCGAGTGTTTAGTATGTCTGCAGACACCCGCGGTGACCGTGGACACCATGAACACATCACAGCCTACTCCCACCTAAACAAATACAGCTTTTGACCCATCTCTTACTCCCCCACCCTCTCCAAGCACTCATACACACCAACACACTCCCCTAACTTGGATGTATGCTCACATCCAGCGCATGCCCGCGCATCCAATATGGCGGGCGCGTCGAAACAATTTGACGCACATCACGCCTCATCCCAGCCAATCAGAAAACACATTGCGTGTCCGCGGACATGACGCAAGCCGATTATCCAATCGTTGTATACTGGAGGTCCGAGTGACCTCTGACGGGCCCATGGGATCAGAGCTCGCCCTCGAGTACCTCAAGACAAGGTAGCTGCACCTTGAGGTGGATGGGGTGCTGGATTCACATACTCCAACACCAATAAATAGAGACAACTCAAGGATTTGGCAAAGAGCCTGTTAAGTTCATCAAGTTTTATTTCATGCTATGCTGGCACAGAGCACAATCAGCATACACAGACTGAACCCCCAGGTTCAAAACAGAGTTCCCTCTTATAGCTCTCAGAGGGAGCATCCTGCCCCCACTCTTCTACACAAGCCTAGGCAGACTCATCGTTAAGCATTAGCTCACTGTGCAATTATTTTTTAATTGAACTAAACCTTCAAAATAAAATACAATCTGTGCACAATCTTACGTTTTCCCCGGTGCTCTGCCCAATTATGGTTGATGTAGCTGGAACTGCAGATACATTTCCAGACAGGGCCCAATTAAATGTCTGGTTTCTGCCCATTTGTCAACCTTCTGAAAGCATGCTATCCTTGACTGTTTCAACTTTAGAACTACCTCATTCTACACACTCTGAATTTCTCTCATTTTAGCCACATTTTCAGTTACATGCATTTTCAGTAAAAGGCATTGTCAGAGCCCTTTTATGTCTGTGTACAAAAAACCTTACGTGTTAATTCTGTGCCTTGCCACCTTACCACAACACGATAATGACAATTTCAACCTTATAAACACAACGCCCCTTTGACTACTAGTATATACTAACATTATGAATACCATTTTCACATAATTACACCACCAAATTAGTCCACACGAATTTCTCTGCTTAGGTTTAAGTGGGGGGGCTGACCCATACTGCATCCATACTGCATTCAGTTGTTGGTACCCTATCTTTATTTCGGCTTCTCCAGTACACTCCCCGTCTTTAAAGTTCTTTGTTTGTAAAACAACAACTTTGAACCATATCCAATGTCTATTCTCCTTAATATTTATCTACGAACATCTTAACACAAACTTACAATTTGGCACATACTAACGTATTGTTATTCTTAAAACAAACATGTGTGCGTCACCTTCTTCCATTTAGGCCCCACTTCCTGTAATCTTTTGCTTTAAACCAATGGTATGCCTTATATAATTTACAGCCATTTTGAGACTCGAGAGATTTGGTCAAGCCTTGAAGTAACCCATTAGCCCATTGTCTCTTCATACGCCATGCCTTGTTGCAACTCCCACCCCAACAACATACAATCTCTACTTGATCTACTTTTCTGCCCATGCAATAAATATTGTTCTCGCTGTGTCTTTCCCTCTTTTCCACACTCTTCCTTCTTCCATATCTTCCACATTACTCGTCTTTAGTTTGGCTTTGGTGGACCATCTGTGTCCTGTGGCCTTTGTCCTTTCCTTTAGGCTGTTTTCACAGTCGGTCTCCCAGGTTCCTTTGATGCTTAGAACAGGAGTCCATTGTTTTTTCTTTTCACATGAAGTTCAATTTCACTAAAGTGTCTCTCTTTCAAAAGGGTTCATTGTCCAATGAGTCGAAAAGAGGGGACGTTTCAGCATGGGGACACAGGGTTGGGAAAGTCTTTTTGCAGACACAATTCAGCTTCAGGCTTTCACTGGGTTTTTCTATGACCTCCCTCTTTCCTCACACGGTTCGACATTAATTTCCTAAGGCATACAGGTCCCTCGACGTAATATAAAACGGAATGAGTTTCTTTTGTAAATTAAACATATCTCTTCTATTTTAACACATTTCCTACCAACCCATTACCTTAACCTCTCTTTTTCGCATTGACTCTTATACCTTATTCCCTAGGAATTGCGAGACACTTCCTTTTATTTGACACCCCTGCCTCCTAGACAAGCTACAAAACATTTTCATTTAAATATTGCCTTTTTGTGGGCCATTTTCACATTACAACCAAAATACCCTCATGTCTAGCTCTGTGTCAGCCGGCTACAACCAGAATTTGTTTTCAATAATATGTACACGCTGTCCTTCATGGGACACATTTTTTTCCCTTCCGGGTGCCGCATGCAACGCAAAGGAGACAAAAACACTTTAAAAAAAAACATCTTCTTTTCTGGTCTTCTAGGCACATCCGTAGTAGATGATGGAAATGTCCTTGGGGATCCCCGTCGTCTGTAGAAAGTCAAAATAGAGACAAAAGTAAAGTTATTCGGGCATTGGCGAGGGGTCAGGTTTTCTTCCCAACTTCAAACCCTTTCCTCCTTTTCTGCTATCAAAAAATACTCTCTGGATCATTCTCCTCTATTCGTTGGTGCACTGTCATGATGCCTACCCCTGGGCATCAGGACCAAGGCCCTCAGCTCCGGGAGCAGGCATCCAGACATTTGTTTAAACCTCAGCAGCCCCGGCTAGGGGCTGTCTGGGTTCAGTTCTGGCGCCTTAGGCGTCAGGCTCATCATAGAAATCAGTCCTGGCGCCATAGGCTCATAGACTTTACTTACCTGATGCAGACCATGCTACAAAAGAGTCCAAGCCTACATGAGGCCTGGATGGTACTATATTGTTACAGGGACTATTTTTTACTCGGGCGTGGCTCTAGAGAACTTCTTACCTGGAACTACTTTGGAGGCTATTTAAACCACACCCGAACAGCAGCACATGCTTCGCGTTATTCTGCATCCAGCAGCGTGACGCTCACCGTGCCTGCAGCGAGCATCCAGTCTTCTGCCATGCCCGCGTGCCTGCAGCCAGCATCCAGTCTTCTGCCACGCCCGCCTCGAATCCGGAGCTCCTAGAATAAAGAAGAAGAAAAGGACAAGGTTAGAAAACAAACTTATTTCAAATTCCTCACCTAATTCCGGAACCATTTCATCTCCGGACCTGGAAAGTACATCAGTCCTGCAAGCGTCACTTCGCCAGCTCCAGCACGGCGCCATACTCACCAGTTCTCACAGCATCTTTCGATCTGGCCCTGTCTCCATCATTTCTTCACCGTAATCCGGCACCTAGGGGACACAAGAAAAAACAAGGTGAGCCAAGGGAATCAACAAATACAACCTCTTACCACCATAGACTTACCACCGGCAGTATTATTCCATAACTCTCCACATTTTCATATGCCGCATCTGTAAAGAGGGAGAAAAACAACACGTTAACGCATGCAATAGTTACCGGACAGCGTTGGGTAACACAGACTCTTACCTGAACGCCAGCAGCAGCTACGAGACCTTCTTCTCATGAACTCAGTTGCAACTTAAGGAAGGAAGGGGAAAAGAGTGAACATCGGGCACATTGAACTCTTTGAACTTGATACTTACCAATCCCGCCAGGGACTTCAGAGTCAATACTTACCGGAACTCTCCCAACGCCTTCAAACCAGTGAAGTAACTGGTATCTACGCGCCCCTGCAAGACACGCAGGATGGAGAGCTCCTCTTTTACAACTGGCCCAATTATTGGGGGAACTTAGGGCGGAAGTATATGTCGCTCGCCAAGAGACTAATGCCCTCAGGAGAGAACTGATTGTCTCAAAGGAGCGCACGGATGATCTGGCTAGGCAACTACTGCAAAACCAAGCTGGACAAATGCCCCTACCTGGATATGGGGGAAACCCGACCCCTGTTTCATCAAGCAATCCAGTGCAAGTGGTTTTACCAGGAAATATTCCCTCAGCTCCACCCGAACGCTTTGCTGGGGACCCCAAAAGGTTCGCCGTGTTTATGACCCAATGCTGCTTGCACTTTTTGTGCAGACCAGGAGCATTTCCAAATGACCAAGCCAAAGTAGCCTTTGTATTGTCATATCTTAGTGGCAGCGCAGCGGATTGGTCCATTCCATTGGTCAACCAGGATGATCCTCTTCTCTGGGATTTTCAGGGTTTTCAAAGGAGCATGGAAAAACTATTTGCCAGACACTCACAGGGTCAAGCCCTGGACAACAAACTTTTATCCTTACGACAAGGTAACCAGGATCTGCTAACCTATATTGCAACCTTCAATAGGTTGGTGGTGGAAACCGAGTGGCCGGAGGAAAAACGAATTACATTGTTTTCGGGGAGAACTCAAAGATGTCTTGGCTCAAGTTGTGAACCCACCTCAGGATTGCACAGAATTTATAGACTTAGTGGTCCAGCTAGACCACCGACTAATGAACCGAAAGACTGATCGAGCTAAGTTCGAGAACCGGGTATTGGTTAAACCCAACGTTGCCCCCAAAGGAACAGATGCATCTGAACCTATGCAGATCGGGGGGGTTAAAGGACCCTTAACTCAAAAGGAAAGAGAAAGAAGACGACAGATGCAGTTGTGTCTGTATTGTGGAACCTCAGGACATTTTCTATGGGATTGCCCTACAAAACCACCCAAGAAGGTGGTAGGAGTTGCTGATAAAAGCCACATAGAGCCTGATTCGGGAAACGACCACGTCCGACAAGCGTAGAGGTCCGCTTGCCGAGCTTAAAGAAGGACACTCAGACTTTGCATCTGATCATCCCAATGGTCCTACTTGATCCCAGGCAGCCATCACGTATGCACGCAGTAAGGGCATACATAGATAGTGGGGCCGTAGGAAACTATATGGACCACGAATTGGTGTCAATGATGAATCTACCTCTTTGCAAAAAGACCACTTTGGATGTCATCACCACATTTGATGGAACTGAGATTGCCTCGGGGCCTGTAACTCATTCCACTACAGAGATGATACTGTTGAGTCAAGATGGGCATCGAGAGACTATTGTGTTTGATCTAATCAAAGCCCCACAGTTCCAGATAATACTGGGGATGCCATGGTTGGAAACACATAATCCTTGTATAGATTGGCGAGAGAAGAGAATAACCTTCCCGGATTGTGCACACACCTGTTACCCGGAGAAAAATTTGAACAAAGGCCTGGCTACAGTCGTTAACCCAATCGTGCAGTTACTTCAGGAATACCAAGAATTTCAGGATGTTTTTCAAAAAGAACAGGCCAATACATTACCTCCTCACAGATCATACGATTGTCAAATCGACCTCCTACCCGGTGCACAACCCCCATGCAGTAGAATCTACGCCCTCACAGAACCTGAAAATCGTCACCCACAGCAATACTTGGACCAGTACCTTGCTAATGGCTTTATTCGTCCTTCCAAGTCTCCTGCATCCTCAGCTTTATTCTTTGTGCCAAAAAAAGGAGGTGACCTTAGAACGTGCATAGATTACCGTGCATTAAATCAGATTACGGTAAAAAACCGATACCCATTGCCTCTGATCCCCGAATTACTAGACCAAGTAAAGGATGCTTGTATATACACTAAGTTAGATCTCAGAGGGGCATATCATCTGGTACGTGTCAAGAAAGGCGACGAATGGAAGACTGCCTTTCGCACCAAGTACGGATTATTCGAATATCAGGTGATGCCCTTCGGGTTGTGCAATGCACCAGCAGCCTACCAGTATTTTATGAACGATGTCCTTCGTGAACTCATTGACGTCTGTGTCGTCGTATACATGGATGATATTCTAGTGTACTCCTCCTCAGAATCAGACCATGTTAAGCACGTGTGTGCAGTCCTTGAGAAACTATGCCAGCACAAGTTATATGCAAAATTGGAAAAATTTGTTTTTCATGCTACGGAAGTTGAATTTCTTGGATTTATCCTGACTCCAAAAGGAGTCCAAATGGACTCTCGAAAGGTGGACGCAATTCTCAAGTGGCCATCACCCAGTTCAGTCAAAGGGGTACAAAGCATGCTCGGATTTGCTAATTTCTACCGCAGATTCATTCCGGACTTCTCCCATGTTGTACACCCTATCACAGCACTTTTGCGGAAAAACAAACGCTTCTTGTGGACCAAAGAGGCTGAAAAGGCCTTCCAAGAGCTGAAAGCGAAATTCACATCAGCACCTGTCTTAAAGCATCCACGCCCTGAGCTTCCATACATAGTAGAAACTGATGCATCCAGTTTAGCCATGGGAGCTGTCCTGTCCCAGAAGGATCCTGAAACCGGTCAACTTCACCCAGTAGCATTTTGGTCCAGAAAGTTCTCAGCGGTTAAACTATGCGGTTACCGATAAAGAGCTATAAGCCATCAAATCCGCCTTTAAGGCTTGGCGGCACTATCTTCTTGGTGCCAGGCATACTATTACCGTAATCACTGATCACCGGAACCTGCTGTATTTAAAAACAGCCAATGCCCAATCATCGCGACAACTTCGATGGGCATTGTTCTTTGCCGAATTCGATTTCGTGATCACTTATCGACCAGGCTGCAAAAATGGCGAAGCAGATGCCTTATCCCGAATAGGTATGGGAGAAGCATATGCAAACCCGGAACTGGTGCCAATAATTCCCGAGCAAAGAATTCTTGGCATAACTACTCTACAGACACTAGAAGATATTAATTCAAAAATCCAACAACTCTTCGATCCAGCAACCCTGCAGGACTGGGTAAAGAAAGGCCCGGACTACTCAGTCGTCATTGATCTACCTTACTATCAAGGACGACTATTTCTACCACACAAGGAAATACAAGAACTAGTCATCTCCAATTACCATGACACCCTGATGGAAGGGCACCCAGGTATCGCAAAAACTGAAGTGAAAATTAAGAGACAGTTCTGGTGGCCCACTTGGCAAAAAGATGTAAAGTCATTTGTGATGTCTTGTGGCATTTGCGCCAAAAACAAAAGCCAGAAGAAAAAACCCGCTGGCCTTTTACAACCTTTTGGATATTCCACCTACACCATGTCACAGCTTGTCTTTAGACTTTATTACAGATCTACCTCCATGTAATGGATTTAACACCTTCCTAGTTATTGTGGATCTTTTTTCCAAGATGGCCCACTTTATTCCTTTAAAGGGGTTACCTTCTGCTTCGATTTTGGCCAAGGAGTTCCTCGAAAACATTGTTTAATTACACAGATTCCCTTCCGTATTGGTTTCTGACCGAGGTAGTGAATTTATCTCGCATTTTTGGAAGAAATGTTGTCAACTGGCACAAATCGACGTGAGGCTATCAACAAATCACCATCCCCAGACCAATGGTCAGATGGAAAGGACCAACCAGACCCTTGAACAGTACCTACGCTGCATGCTACACCAGACCGAAAGCAATTGGAAAGATATTTTGTGGATTTCCGAGTACGCATACAATAACTCTGTACATTCAGGGACCGGACAAAGCCCTTTTTATACCATATATGGACATCACCCTCGAACCTCAGAACTCGATTCGCCTCAGCAATTAGAAATGACCGCAGTTAGTCATTTGCACTCTACTATTACACAAGCCTTTAAGGAAGCCACAGAACATTTGAAACAAGCAAAAGAGAAATACAAGAAAGATGCTGATCAACATAGAAGTGAAACTCCACAATACAGATTGGGGATCAAGTTTGGTTGGCAACAAAACATATGCCTATGAAGGGAGCTCTGACTTGTAATCCTAGATATTTGGGACCTTACACCATTAAGGCCATTATCAACCCGGTGGCCGTCAAATTGGAATTACCCTCTAATATGCGAATTCATGCTGTCTTTCATGTTTCACTTCTAAAACCAGTTCAACCAGGGACAAGATTAACCAAACCACCTGACCCCATCTTGATAGATGGAGAACCTGATTTCGAGGTAAAACATATCCTGGACTCCAAGATGATTAAATCAAAACTTTTTTATTTGATCGATTGGAAGGGCTACGGACCACAAGAAAGATCATGGGAGCCTAGCGACCACGTTCATGCACCTTGGTTGGTGAAAAGATTCCATCGGAACTTCCCAGACAAACCGGGGCCAGGGGGAAGAACAATTTTAGGAGGGGCCTTGGGGGGGAGTGCTGTCATGATGCCTACCCCCGGGCATCAGGACCAAGGCCCTCAGCTCCGGGAGCAGGCATCCAGACATTTGTTTAAACCTCAGAAGCCCCGGCTAGGGGCTGTCTGGGTTCAGTCCTGGCGCCTTAGGCTCATCATAGAAATCCGTCCTGGCGCCATAGGCGCCTGGCTCATAGACTTTACTTACCTGATGCAGACCATGCTGCAAAAGAGTCCAAGCCTACATGAGGCCTGGATGGGACTATTTTGTTACAGGGACTATTTTTTACCCGGGCGTGGCTCTAGGGAACGTCTTACCTGGAACTACTTTGGAGGCTATTTAAACCACACCCGAACAGCAGCACATGCTTCGCATTATTCTGCATCCAGCAGCGTGATGCTCACCGTGCCTGCAGCCAGCATCCAGTCTTCTGCCACGCCCGCGTGCCTGCAGCCAGCATCCAGTCTTCTGCCACGCCCGCCTCGAATCGGAGCTAGTAGAATAAAGAAGAAGAAAAGGACAAGGTTAGAAAACAAACTTATTTCAAATTCCTCACCTAATTCCGGAACCATTTCATCTCCGACCTGGAAAGTACATCAGTCCTGCACGCGTCGCTTTGCCAGCTCCAGCACGGCGCCATACTCACCAGTTCTCACAGCATCTTTCGATCTGGCACTGTCTCCATCATTACTTCGCCGTAATCCGGAACCTAGGGGACACATGAAAAAACAAGGTGAGCCAAGGGAATCAACAAATACAACCTCTTACCACCATAGACTTACCACCGGCGGTATTATTCCATAACTCTCCACATTTTCATATGCCGCATCTGTAAAGAGGGAGAAAAACAACTTTAACGCATGCAATAGTTACCGGACAGGATTGGGTAACACAGACTCTTACCTGAACGCCAGCAGCAGCTACGAGACCTTCTTCTCACAAACTCAGTTGCAACTTAAGGAAGGAAGGGGACAAGAGTGAACATCGGGCACATTGAACTCTTTGAACTTGATACTTACCGATCCTGCCAGGGACTTCAGAGTCAATACTTACCGGAACTCTCCCAACGCCTTAAAAACAGGTGAAGTAACTGGTATCTAAGCGCCCCTGCAAGACACGCAGGATGGAGAGCTCATCTTTTACGAACATAAGGTGAGGTTACTAAGGGGATATCGCAGGTGATTAGTGGGGGAGAGCGAGAACAGTTGGGAGGCCATCACTAAAACCCACAGGTGGTTAATCCCTGTCTCCACTTGCAGGAAAATATTTCTTCGGGTCCAGCAGACAAGACTAGGCGGCCAGTCCAGACAGTCATCTCTGCACTACGCATCACGATGAAGGAGACCACAGCTGTCCGGGTCCGATTGACACCGCTGTGGGGTCCAGGTGAGCGTAACATGCACATAAACAACTATTTTCCAACTACCACGTGGGATACTTAGTTTAGGCTTGGTTCTTTGCTCAGCTTAGCTGCACATTCTTGCTGGTTAGCTGCACATTCTTGCTGGATAGCTGCACATTCTTCCTCAGCTCAGCAGCCATTCTTCCTATTATTTTCTTGTCATTGGTTGGACCATGGTCTATGCTTGTGCTTTGTGTTCGTCCTATGGAGATAAAACAGAAGCGTTTCGCTGCAGACCATCCCTGTCTAACTAGATCTAGCCTACCCCTGTCTTCCAAGACTATGGCACCAATTCTTACTATGGGCCTCCATTTTTATCATTCCCATCAATGTTTGCCTTTTCTAATGATTGTATACCCCTATCATAACAATCTTTTGACATTATGAACACGCAAATGATTACTCACCTTCAATTTTAGTTCTGTTTTCAGTGGTTGTCTGAAATGGCCATGTTGTCATCTATTTTCTACTCTTTCCACACCTGATTGCACCTATCTAGGGAAAAACAGCTAACATTTTGTGTCTCTTACTACCCTTTTCCTGTTACTCACCTGGTTCCTCTTACCTTTAGTGCTGATCAATTGTGTGTCCACACCCTTGTAGCGTGAACTAGTACTTACCTTCTTCTTTTTCTCCCTAATTTTAAGGCCATGCAGACAATTTCTTGTACTTCCACGCAAGAGGTCCATAGCTTTATCTGTAAAATAAATCAAAATTGTTACAGGTACTCAAAAGTTGTTCTTTACTTACCTCACTATATTTTCTTAAAATGACTTGTGAGTTTCCTTTGTTTAATTGGGCCAATTGTTTGTCAGCTATACTCCTTTTCTTGGTCTTCATGGTCTCTGATGCCTTTTATTGCCCAATGCTCGGAAACCTCATACATGCTATTTGTTTTCCATTTTTTGCTTTTTTGTCCGTTTTATGCTTTTGAGTTTATCCCTTATCCTTTTATTCATTTGCCCAATTGTTCCCTTTCTCAATAATTTTTCCTTTATTCATCTTTTATTCAAGATAACCACTCACTTTCATCTGTTCCTGATTTATTTATTTATTTATTTATTCCTGTATCCATTCATTTTGCGCTTCTTCGTCTCTTCTCTGACCCTATCTTCTTCCTTTTTCCACTTATTTCTACTTTCATCTCTCCTTTGAACTTCCTCATCCCTTCTTTCACGTACCATTTGCTTTTCTTCTACCTTTTGCTGTTTCTGTCTGTCTTGTTCATAGGCTGCACTCTGGTTTGCGATCAAGCTGCTTTTCTTTCTCTTCGCGATATAGCTGTTCTCGCCTTAGCCTATCTTTCCTTCTTATCCTTCCGTCCCTTAACTCCTTCTCTTTCTTCTTTCTCTCTGCCTCATCTAACTTCTCTCTCGGTCTCACATCATCACTTCCTTTGCCATTGAGTTTCAACAATATCTGTCCTCCCATCCATTCGTCCTTTGCGAATGCTATCTCACCAGCTCTGTCTTCACTTCTTTTCCACTTCTTTCCCTCTCTCTCCTTATCGAGAGATGCACTTGTCTGTGCCTGATCCCTTCCTTCATCATCGCATCATCGCGTCTTCCCTTGCCCCTTGGGGCTAGAGATGTGAGATTCTTGTCCTTTTTCTTCCCTTGATTTTTGTTACTACTGTATGTAGGTGACTCATAAGCGGGGTTGCTATACCCTGTGGCTGCTTTAGCTCTCTTCATGTGTAGAGTCCCTCAGGCTTACTTCCCTCGGTTCCTGTTTCTGTCGGGGCAGGTGTCGCGGTAGGCGTCTCACCCCCTCAGTGCATATATTTAGTATCCAAGCTGCTGGAGGCTCTTCCTCCTTTCCTTGTTCTTATATTTTTCACAATTTGAGAACAGCACAGTGTTTTCTAACTTCTTGCTTGTATATGTGGCATGCAAGTAAGTTGCCATGTGTTGTAAGACGGCTTTAGATAAAGACCCATTTTATGGCCACGGCATAAACATCTTGTGGGTGGTACCTTTAACCCACTTGGAACTATGTTTCTTAAGCTTGGGTGCGTGTTTCGGTAGTTGCTTATATGAGTGAGCAAGTGGTGTAATATCCTCCATGCTTGAATTCTATTTCCAACAATATTTTCATGCAATTTCAATACTCCCAACAATATGAGCGAGCACCAAATACTGCAAGCTCCAATCCAATCTTTGTCGCCAAATTTTATATCACCACTTTACTCAAAAAGCATCAATTCATGTGCGATTCCCTCTTAATTATGGAATCGCGTAAACCGCAAACTTTGTTTCAAACAATCAATGATACACAATTCTTACATGTAACATACAACAGACACTTGACAGACTAGACAGACACCAGCTGGACACATATATCTCTGCCTTCTAATCAATACCCCGACATGGAGTTTAAATGAACCCCTTTTATGACGTCTATAATCGTCATAGTAGCCTAATTTTTCCCTATTATGTGGGACTATGAGTTCACGTTTCTTCTGCCGCTATATTAAAGCGCAGGAACAAGGCAAATTCTCTTAATTTTTCTCTCGGGTGTCCTCCCGGTAACCTCTGTTTTCTCTCGGGTGTCCTCCCGGTAAGCACTGTTTTTGTCTCGGGTGTCCTCCAGGAAACCACTGTTTTTCTCTCGGATGTCCTCCCGGTAACCACTGTTTTTCTCACAGGTGTCCTCCCGGGAACCTTTCACTTGAACCACTACTGTCCTTCACGATCCTCATTTCATTCTGCTTGTTTCTTAATCATTTGCCATATTTCCCTAAGTTATGGCTGCCTATAGTTTCCTGGAGGACATCTGTCTCTACCTCTTGTTCGCAAATGTTCATAAATATTCGCGGCCTGCACCCGAATTTCTAGAATATTTCATTATTTCTCCACCAGGTCATACCTCTGGCATATTTAACATGCTGCAAAAATAATGAAATCCTTTACTTCTCACCCAACCAATCTCATTGGCCTTCTGCCGCTTTCATGCCTTCAAAATAGTGCTTGTGTCTAACTAGGGCTTGTCCTAATAAAACATGCTTCCCTTGGTAACCTAAACACTGTCATCATGCTTTCACGCCTTGTCATTCAAACCTTTCTTCATCCATCTAAATCCTATGATCATAGTATCTCAACAGCTCATCTCAACTCAAAAAGGGTTTTTCCTATTTAAAACAAATGTTCTCCACTCCGGCGTCAAGGCCTCAAAATTGTAAACTACCACCCCTGGTACAACACCATTCAAACTGTCCTATCGCTCACGGTGGAGCTCCCGAGAGAAGGACCTTTTAGGGGCACTCCAAAAACCCCCTTCGAAATTCTCCAAAAGTAGGTCACAGAGGACCCAGTAACCCCCTTCAGTTTCAGGGGCATTCTAAGTCAAAATAATAGAAATCATGAATGGCAATGGACCATTCAGCTACAGGGCAATGCCTGCTCCTGCCCGCATGTTAATTTAAAAACCCCATGTAAAATCACTTGCTTCTCATCTCATGAAGTTCATCAATACCTTTTAATTCTAACACTATTTCTGTAGTTGTAAAATAACCCTTGTTCATGTCATGCTAGGTTACATGCTACACTCTGTTTTGTTGCACTTATCGTTTGAGTGCCATTGCAGGGATGTCATTTAGGTGTCGCCAGGGGTCACAGCTGCAACCCCTGAGGTATCTCTTGTTGCCCCGCGGTCTCCCTTGCTACCCTAAAATAAAATGTTTAAATAACGTTTTTCTACAGTGATGTCATCTGAGGTCAAGGGTCATGTGATGTCACTTCCGCTACCTCTATCATTTTGGTGAAATGATGTTCCTGTGCCATTGCTTCCTTTTCACTACCACATATGCTAATGCCACCAGTCCTTTCCTTTCCCTGTCATACTTACAAAACCTGCTCATTCATTTCCTGTGTCATTATCAGTGTTAAATTGTATTACTACACTGCCATCCTTGCAGGCATTTTATAAAATCTTCAGAGGCTCTAAAAGTGTGGAGTGCCGCTCTTTGCAACTCTCAGTATTCTTTGAAAGAATACACATGACTTCAGCTGCTCACTGGCTACCCGTTGAGGAAAGGCTAATTTTAAAATCACGAATGTATGTCTCACACAGCACCAGTATGTCTAACTGATGCTGTTACTATGGTCAGTTCAGCACGACCCAAACAAAGTCACCTTGTCACTCAACTACAAGTCCCATTAACCAAAGGAGCTAATGCCACAGGGCTAAGCTCCCCCGTCTTTTCCCCAAACCATGGAATGCTTTCTCTGGCGAATTTAGTGCAGAACCATCCCTCCTCAATTTTTGTAAAACCCCTCAACCCTACTTTGGTTACCTACCCCTAACAGTTCCCCTTGCGGTGTCTATACTCATCCCCCTGTTACTAAGTTAACCTTTATGCTGTGTTTTACTCAATCTCTACTCTATCCCGTGCGAGCTAAGCATGCAGCTCATTCATTGTAAATACAATATATATTTATCTGTCCTAAAACTACAGGTGAAGCCTTGCCATGCAACCCCTTGTGTATGCAATTTTTTTGCAATCTGCAAGCCCCTTCTTTGTAATAGCATCATGATGTCTAGGGGCACCGTGAATTCTAATACACAAATAACTAAAAGGGTTTATTCATGCATTCAACCCTTTCCTTTCTACTAAGAATCGCTCATTCCTTGCCAGACTACAGTAGACACCTGAGACGTTTCTATGGGAGAGCAAGCGGGGCACCTGCCCTTGGCCCCCACAAGGCTGCCTGATCTAAAGTAAGATTCCATTGTTCACCAGGCTTAAATAGTACACGCCAGGAGATTTTATTGCATGTTGCTGATGTTCTGAGCCTTTGCCTGTCTGTTTTGACAAGTACATTCTGCCTTGATTAATTAATCATGTACTGCTTTTTGTTTTCACTGTGGAATACATAGTTTGGATAGCATGATACCTGTAGCATTATTTCCTTCCTGTTTGAATATTGCTGATCACGTGCAATAGCCAAAGTCGAAATCCATATTCATCCACGATGGTTCAGAAGTTAGCTCGGTCTGTTCAGCATTCATTGCAGAGATATGTATTCATATGAAAGATTAGAAGGGCGCATTCCAGCAAGGCTAGCTGAACAGTTCCTATGTCAGAAGTTTATAAACATACCGGCATATTTACTTGGTTTTGCAGCACAAGAGGTGCTATTAACAGCACTGTTCCTGCACCACATAGGGGTTGAAATTAGGTTGTTTGGATGGGGCATTCTCGAAACCTAAGCAATCCCCTCAAAAAGGTGTGCATAACCTATTAGTCCAAAAGGTAAATAAGTATGCACATTCAAGACTGGGCAGCCAAAGTGTTCCTGCTTGTATCCCGGCTTTGCCAGCAGATGATACAGTGATCCTGGTCAAAGCATATAGGATCCCCAGCATTACTGTGCTGTCTTCTGTGAGGTTTGCCTACTTGCATGCTGGTGGCGTCATTAGCTCATTGCTTGGTATTTTTTCTTGTGTAGGCCATTTGAGTGGCAAAAGCCATTGTTTTGGAACTATTTTAAACTTAAAAGTGCCAAAGACGTACATAGATTAAACTGTTACTTCACATTGAATGGTATGATGGTACTTACCTTGATCACCTTGATGGTGAAAATGAAGCTAGAATCATTCCCACTTTTTGTAACACCCTTCTGTAATATTTTGGTTTTAAAATTGTCAGGTTTAGAAATGTGATTTGCCTACTTTGCAAGTCAGTTTTATAAAATTAGATCGTTCTAGTGCATGTTAAGAGCTGGAAGAGAACGTGTTCAAATGCAGGAATTGTAATATTGGCACAAATCCCAGCTTCACCCCTTAAACACTGTGTGATCCTGGGCATCTCATTTAATCTTTTATTGGGTAACATTTCAGAATTGCCAGTCCCTAAACTTTCCAAACCGTCAGCCCTTCAGGGTGATTTTCTTCTCAGGGTAAATTCTTTTTAAGGCATCGCTCATAATTTCACTGGCTATACGGTTGGTTCCACTATGATAGTGAGCATTGATATACTGCACACCACAGGCACTTGTTCCCTTGATCTCTAATGGCAACGCTATTTGAAAACCATTTCCCACTCCTACTCTCAGTCTGTCTGGATAGTGACACCTTCCTGGCAGCTTCTAATCTGCATTCACTATCTATGCTCTGCTATGTGCAGCCTTCTCCTTCTTTACGGTCGACTCATCCATGCTTGAGCACTTTTGCATTCTCTGAGGCAGCTAATGTGAGGTCTGTGCCTATTCTGGGTGATATGTACCTTTTTTACATACTGTCCTTCATTAATACTACAGGCTGCATACCTTCCCGGATGCTGTTTGATAAAAAGTATCTTGTTTCTATACTAGAAGTGAAGTAACCTCTTCGTAGATTGCTAATGTTGGCCTTCAAATGCTACTTGTTTATCATTCTGATTAAAGCAGGAATGGAGAGGGTAGGGGACTCCAAGAGCATAAACATGCTTATCTTGAATGCTGCAAGGCAGCATAAGTATGTCTCACAGAGAATAAGGCCTCTAGGCATAACTGAATATTCCCATACAGGTGCCTCTCATAAGACAGGAGAAACACGCACAGGTTATCAGTAAACCAATGCATTTGTTAAACTCATTGGCAGCACGCAAAAGATGTCTTTTGTCCGCGCTCTTTCAACCTTATCAGAATGAATCACTCTTGTTAGTCCACCAGACCCTCCAGGTCAGACCAATATATATATATATATGCCTATCTTTTAAAACTCCAGAACTGGGGGCCTAGCTTTAGTCATTTGGCTCCTAAAGCTGGAATGCTCGCCCACCAGTACTAAAAAATGAAAGATTCTTGCATTGCTTTCTTCAACAGGCTGGACTCATTAATATGCAATCAGCCCCTTCCTAATGTCCTCACGATATATAGCAGTCTGGCCCTACAAATGCATCCATGTGCTAATTCTTCTCTTGTCCCATGTATTCCTGTATTAGCAACATTGCATCCGCTGCGCTCGTGCCATAAATGCCACTGGGCTAATGTGGCCTACAAGTTTAAATGACTACCACTGAAAAGGTGCCTATTAAATCACACCACAACTGACACATTTTCCACAAGAGACTGCTAAACCAATGCTACCTGGGCATGCAGCCTCATTGTCTTATCATTTAGACCAATAAATCATTTATCTTGTAATTTTTCTCCTTGCATTCCAAAACTCTAGTGTCAGTTAACTTTTTAGTCACAACCGGACAACTTCTGGGGCTGTTCTACAGTGCAACACATTCATTTTGCATGTAATGCACTTTATTTTAAAAAAAATAAATGCAATGTATAAGACACATTCACTCGAGCATTTTCCTGATCACTGAAATAGCCTAACAATTACATTGGTTGTTAGCGTGTCTCCTTGCCACATGGAAATAATGAATGTGCTGACAATGAAAATATAATGACCCAACCAGATCTGAGCCTTTCGTTTACCAGCCTCCCCACTGAAATATCTGGCTGCTGCCCTCATTTATAAATATCCCCTTACCGTTGGATTATTACATGGGTAGGCTGTTTTCCAAATTCCACAATTTGCAACAATGCTCAGAATGATTTTTTGCATTCTGCAATCAGTTTTTTGCACCTGGTTTCCACATGAACAAAAACTGTCTTTTACAGTACTTGTTTGGGTACGATAAATACAACCTTGCAAGGCGTGATCATTTGTTTTTCTTTTCAACTTGGTGCGATCATTAAAGCTTGGCAGAGCTTATCTTACAGAACTGCCAACGCACATTCCATTTGTCATAAATCGCTGCATTCCTTCTCGTGGGCCATAATGAAAGCCTGTTTCATTTCTCTTGTCATCCCACTTACCATTAGTTTGAGGCTCTTTTTTTTGCTTAAAAAACCCCTTCAAACGGACACTTTTGCATAGCGCATTCCTGGCCAGAAGCCCTCTCAATTTGCACATGGTAACACTGTTCTGAATCTCAGATGGTGTTTAACTGTGCGTTTTTAATTAGTCTTCTCTGAATTTATTCAACAATGTTTGTAACACTGCATTCCTCTTAAACAAAACTGTAGGTTAAGCACAACATCACTCTTGTCTCCTTGTCGCGTTTTCCCAAAACATAATTTATTTCTCCCCAATCTACAAAACAGCCATGCCTATACCTTTAAAATTCAGTTTCTAAAGATGCTCTTAATTTCAAACTCACACATAGACTGAAATTCCACAATACTGCCTTTCTTATCTCCCCTCATAAAATCCTTTTCACACAGGCACGGTTCTTCATTAATCACTGTAACCCAGTGTGATTTTCTGTTCTCTGAACTCTGCTCAGTTTCAGTGCCCACACACAATGAGCAGCCCCATTAAATCACGTATACCTTTGTCATTTAAATGCAAAAAACTATCATTCTTATGACGATTCAGCAGTTATCTTGTCTTCACAAACTTAACTCCATAGCTGCTGGTTTAAATTTTTTGTGATGGTTTACAGTGCAACAGCTTTTTGCACTCATCTCAGAATTGTTTAACTCTTTTGAGATTAAATCACCACAGATGTGTATGCTTTAAATCATTGCATCTGATCACCTATCTTAATGTAAGCTTTTTGCAATTTCAAAACCTTGGCTTGATGCCAATTTTCTGATTTAGCTTAAAATATCATTTTAATACTAATTTCAATGTTTTTACAGTGCACACACAGTTATGCCATAAAATGAACCACATGAACAGCCATAACATACAACAATTAGACACACAACATAACATGACGTGACAAAGTCAGATACAACTGTGGTCAGCTGCATGCATGTCTGCCCCTCATGAATATTTTACTCTGCCATTTTTCTCTTTCCCTGAAAAAATTACTATATATATATATATATATATGTCTATATATATATATATATATATATATATATATATATATATATATATATGTTCCCCTTTCTGCCATATTGTTCTTCCTTCCCATGTCCCTGTCTCTAGCGGCTAGGGCAGTTACAGTCTGCCCCATCCCTAAATAATAGACATTTTTCTGTTTCTTCACTCACCTTTCCCATCGTTCATCTCCCAACCCTCGTGATCACCGCCTCCTTCAGGTTTTCGTCTGGTCAGCTGCCCGTAGGAATGGAAAGGGATATGTTTATAAAACGGGTCCCTTCAGGCCCCGACTGCAGTCTCAATTACACTACCATTGTCTACGGGGAGCTTCACAGTCTACTCAGCCGAAATGATGAAGGACTCGAGATATTGCCAAAGACCTAGAGTTACTTTGTGTCGTCGGCCAATAGGTGTCTTATTTTAATCAATAATTGATGGTCACAACCATCCTCTGCTACCATGTGTACTGGATGTCCGAGTGATATTTGACAGGCGCATGGGATCAGAGCTCGCCCACCAGTACCTTAAGACAAGATAGCTGCACCTTGAGGTGGATGGGGTGCTGGATTCACATACTCCAACACCAATAATTAGAGACAACTCAAGGATTTGGCAAAGAGACTGTTAAGTTCATCAAGTTTTATTTCATGCTATGCTGACACAGAGTACAACCAGCGTTCTGGTCCAGTACACGGACTCAACCCCCAGGCTCAAATTGGAGCTCCCTCTTATAGCTCTCAGAGGGAGCATCCTGCCCCCACTCTCCTACACAAGCCTAGGCAGACTCATCGTTAAGCATTAGCTCACCGGACAATTATTTTTTAATTGAACTAAACCTTCAAAATGAAATAGAATCTGCGCACAATATTACTTTTTCCCTGGTGCTCTGCCCAATTATGGTTGATGCAGCTGGAACCTTCAGATAAATTTCCAGACAGGGTCCAATTAAGTGTCTGGTTTCTGCCCATTCGTCATCCTTCTGAAAGCATGCTATCCTTGACTGATGTCATCTTTGATGTCCTGGGTGTTAGGCTTAGCAGTGCACAGTGGTGGAGCGAGTTATGGTTGCTTAGCTTACCATAACTGGTGAATTTCAAGGGTTTTTCGGTTTTACTTGGAACCATAACGTCCCTTAAACAAAGTTTTTTCACTGAATTTCATAGCTTTTTAGTAGTGCAACTTAACTATAACGTCCCTTTAACAAAGTTTTTTTACTGAATTTCATAGGTTTTTAGTAGCGCAACTTAACCATAACGTCCTTTTAACAAAGCTTTTTCGCTGAATTTCATAGGTTTTTAGTTGCGCAACTTAACAATAATAACTTTGACTTTATGTACATGTAATATGGAACATACTGAACCCCTTCTACTGAACTTGATGTCCGCAAACTATTTTAATGTCCGCTGACATGTTCGGAGAACAGTACCACTACCTAAAAACTCTGGGGGGGTATGTTTGATTGTTGTATCATAACATAGGAACATTTAACAAATTCAAAAAACAGCACACATACACATTATATGTAGTAATATATAAGAAATGTAACCCATATATGTAACACACTAACCATTCATTTAAATACAATATGTTCTAAAATGGAACATACCAAAAGAAGGTAAATTGGCTTCCAACATAATTACCTCACAGACACTACAGAACTAAGAGCAAGACCAGACCTACAGAGTACTGAGAACATTTCTTACCTGAAATAGTATGTGTACTTCATTTTACTCATATATTTATAAACTTTATGTATTAGATAAAAAAAAAGATATTGGGCCTCATTACGAGTCCGGCGGTAACTGATGCGGTAAAACCGCCTGCTTACCGCCGGACTCGTATTACCATTCCGCCTCCGTGATTCCCGGAATTACCGGGGCATTACAACCCCGGTTTTCCGGGAATCACGGAGGCGGAATGGTGTTAATCCCCATTCCCATTGGGACTCAATGGGAATGGGGATCATGGAAACACCGGCAGCATCTCGTAATGCTGCCGGTGTTTCCTCGTCCGCCTGCAGGCGGGCGGTGTTAAACCCGCCAGGTCAAACCTGGCGGGAACATCACCCCCTGCCTGCAGGAGTCGGAATCAGGTAGTCCGGAAACAACAGTGACGGCGGGTTTACCGCCACCGTTATTTCCGGACTGCCTGATTTGTAATGAGGCCCATTATCTTTTTTTTCTCACAGACATGTCTAGTACTCTAGAATGGCTAGAGGAGCATTTCCCACATGAGGAAACTAATGGTAAACACTTTACAATATAAACCATTTAATTATTATTATTTTATATACATTTAACATACATATATTTTTTTGTACAGAGCATACCAAAATAGAAAGTACCTCTGAAGAAACTGTTATGGATAACACTCTTGACAGCATAAAAGAAAAAATGTATTTATTGTTGACCAATTTTAATAATTTGAAAACGTTTGTTGAAGATCATTTTTTAAAAAAAAACTCATACCATTGTCCCACATGTACTTGCCCCCCCTCACCATATCCCAGTCAATTATCCCGAAACCCTCTCATTAACCCAAAACGTTTTGATGAGACTCCCATCCCTTCTTCAACTGATACCAATCATGTTGAAACCCTTAATTCTCCTGTTTTTGTTTCCGTTTCTGCCTCACCTTCTCTGTCATAAATTACTAATATATGTCAAATAAAGTTACATTTTTATGTTGTGTTGTAATTAGTCTCCATGGTGTCATGATCTCTGCTTCCAAAAGATCAGGACTTGCCCGACTCCCTTGGAAGCAGACCCATAACCCTGGTTCCGAGTGCCAGCCAGTCCCAATTGGGACCTTTTGGACCCTGTCCTGGCGCCAGTGGCACCAGGCTCATAAAGATGCCCAGTCCCAGCGCTGGAAGCGTCAGGCTCATAATGCTTGGGTGGACTTACCTGCAGCAGACCATGCTGCTTACTTACCTGCCAGTTGAACCCCTGATCCTCTTCTGTTTGGGACTACTTTTCCTGTTGGGTGGGGCAGGAGCCACTCCCTAGGTTCAGAACACTGGAACTCTTCTGGAAAGCAGGAACTCTTTTCTTACCTAGGCGTGGCTGTGGAAGGAGACACCTAAGCAATACAGGAGGCTATTTAAACCACACCCGATGGATGAATCTTGCTTTGCGTTATTCTGCATTCTCTGCAGCAGAACGCTCATCGTGTCTTCTGCTTCTGATCCTGGGCCTAAGGGAACAAAGGCTTACCATCCTGGAATCCAGTCTTCAGCAGCACCTGTAAAGACAAAGAAAGAACAGATTAGCACTATGGTCTTCAGTGGCAGCGCATCTCTTACCTGGTCCATCGGCTGTCACCAACGCCTCGCGCTGCATTCCGGCATCTGAAAGACAAAGGCTTACCTACTCTTCGCATGCTCCGGAGGTCTTCGCACTGCATTCCGGCATCTGAAAGACAAAAGCTTACCAGCTCTTCGCACGCTCCGGAGGCCTTCGACGCTGCATCCCGCATCTGAAAGACAAAAGAAGGTGCGTTTAAAGACATTGGGCAACTTTATTACTCACGTGCCATTACTCCTTCCCACGCTGAATCCAGTGGGTATTCCAGCACCCTTCAGCTTCTCTAAAGCTCCGAACTTGTACCTGCAAGATAAAAGGGACAGTTAGTGCGCATCGTGAAGCAGGCTACAAGCGCTTACTTACGTGCTTCCAGGCGCTTCTATTCCTCACACGGGTTCGATCCTCAACTCTCATCAGCCCGCCATCCGCCATCGCCGGAACCCTGCAAAACAAGAGATATCATTACAAAAGACTTTTAAGACAATTGAAGTGCCCAGAACTTACCGTTTGTGCAGTTAACGACGGAGAGCAGTCCTCTGAGGTCAAGAGGCCTGCACCCTTATCCAATGAAGAAACTGGTTACGGCACCCTGCCCCGAGGCAGATGGAGAGCTCGGCGTTCACTTACCTAAGGTGAGGGTGTTAACCTTTGGGGTTCTACAGGAGAAGAGAAAGGGAAGAGGAGAGAGGCACCCAATAACCCCAGTTCATTAATCCCATATTTTCTATCTGCAGACATCTTACTCTTCGAGTCAGACATACAGTGCACAGAGGTCCAGCCCAAAGAGCCAACCGTGTGTTACACATCACCTTTGAAGATACGGCATTCACCCAGTCAAGACCGGCGCCTCTGCGGGAATCAGGTGAGCGTTACAGAACGCAAAGCCTATCGCAAAACTCCCACCCAGGCGCTATGGAAACCTCGGATACCGACCAGCTAGCCCAGTTACTTGGGGAACTAAGAGCAGAAGTGCATGCAGCCCGTCAGGAAACTAATGCTCTAAGAAGGGAACTGATTATTTCCAAGGTGCGAACAGACGATCTCGCTAGACAATTGCTACAGTCACAAGCCGGACAAACTCCGTTACCCGGATCAGGGGCAAATCTTCCTTCAACATCCTCTACGAACCTAGTGCAGATCAACCTACCTGGGAATGTACCTCTGGCTCCGCCCGAACGATTTTCTGGTGACCCAAAGAGGTTTGCAGTATTTATTAATCAGTGCCGGTTGCACTTCTTATGCCGGCCAGAAGCCTTTCCAACTGATCAAGCTAAGGTAGCTTTCGTGCTTTCGTACCTTAGTGGCAATGCGGCAGACTGGTCGATCCCTCTAGTTAATCAAGATGATCCGGTTCTCCATGATTTTCAAGCTTTTCAGCTCAGTATGGAAAAACTGTTTGCAAGACATTCACAGGGGCAGGCCTTGGACAATGAGCTCCTTTCATTGCGACAGTGTAATCAAGACCTTTTGGCTTATATTGCGTCTTTCAACAGACTGATAGTGGAAACTCGATGGCTTGAGGACAAAAGGATTACGCTGTTTTATAGAGGTCTACGTGGAGAGCTCAAAGACGTGTTAGCCCAAGTAGTGAATCCCCCGCAAGACTGTTCGGACTATATTGACTTAGTCGTTCAAATTGACCACAGACTGCAGAACAGGAAGGCCAATCGTTCCAAGTTTGATGCTCGAGTATTTTCCAAACCACCAACCCCTACCAAAGGAGTAGACTCCGGGGAACCCATGCAAATAGGGGGCCTGAAAGGACCACTAACACAAAAGGAGCAGGAAAGGAGAAAACAGCTGCAATTATGCCTCTATTGCGCAAACTCGGGGCACTTTCTTCGAGACTGTCCGGTGAAACCAGCCAAGAAGGCAGTAGGAGCTGCAGTTACCAGGGTCACAAACTCTGAGCAGGGAAACGACCTCGCCCGACAAGAATAGAGGTCCTCTTGCCGAGCGTTAAAACCAGTTCCGTGACCTCGCATTTCGTGATACCTATGGTCCTCATTAGCCCTGAACATCCGGATCGATTACATGCGATTGAAGCTTACGTCGACAGCGGTGCCATCGGCAATTATGTGGATCATGAAATGGTTTTGAGGATGAATCTGACTCTTTGTCCAAAGGCTGTAAAGGACGTCATTACTATGGTGGATGGTACGGAGATAGCCTCCGGACCAGTAACGCATACCACCCAAGAAGTGACGCTAGTAAGTCAAGATGGACACCATGAGAAGATCGTGTTCGATGTGATCAAGGCCCCTCAGTTCCAGATTATTCTAGGAATTCCTTGGTTAGAGAAGCACAATCCTCAGATCGATTGGCGAGCAAGAACGGTTCAGTTTCCAGAATGTGTCTCTACTTGTCACTCTCTGTTGTGCGTTGGAAGTCGTGGAGATATAAGAGACCTCCGTCCCCAAGTGCCGCGCAGGGAGAAACTTAATACACTCCCTAGGCGACCTTTGAGGCCACAGGTGGAGAAGATCCGACGTCTGAACCGAAGTGTTAGGAACCCCAAGGCGGCTGTGAAAGAAAGCAATGGTTACAATCCAAGCAAGCAGGGCACAACGAGTAACATAAATAAAAGAACCCTCAGGGTCTTACCGGGGATGGAAAGGATGCAGGACCTGGAAGGCTCCAGGACTCACTCAGGCAACGGACCGGATAGGACCAGAGGTAGTTTGTCGGTCTCCACCTGGAGAGTGTAGTACCGGAGGATCCCCACAACTGGATGGTAAGCGTCACCAGTGAGATCTGGCCCAGCGTGCAGCGAGGTGATATGGGGAATCCAATAGAAGTCCGTTGGCAGAATCAAGGAAGGGTCTAAAGCCAGGAGAGCCGTCCGAAGGAAGAACAAAGAACAAGATCCAGAGGGAGTCCGTGAGGCAGTCCGAGGTCAAAGTATCGTGCTAAACTGGGGAGCCGATGTCGCCGTAACCAGAACGTGATCCGTAGGAAGTCCGATATACAAGAGCAAGGTTTCAAGAAGCCGGGTACGTAGCACAAGAAAGTTCGCCAAACAAGGTCTCCGATGAAGTCAGCTGTGAAGCGCGGAGTACCGGTATTGCCTGGCTTAAATGCGTTCACTTCCTGGTCACGTGATGATGACTGGAGTCACGTGACCGGGTCAACCCGGTACGAGGAGTTGAGCGGCTACCTAATCTCCATGGCAACTGCCAATGGAGAAACGGCCGCAAGCGCGACTGAACAGCGTGCGGCGATTGCTTTGCCAGCGCGCTAGCCGCACCGGGTTGCCTGTGAGAGCCCTGGGGGACATGTGGAGGGGAGTGAGTACTGGGAAATGGGGCCTGGCCTGAGACATGAACCGAGGACGTGACAGAGCCCTTCCCCAAAGGCCCACGACCACGTGGGCACGAGGGATGCTCCCGGTGAAACTGTGCAACCAGCCGGGGGGCTTGGACATCCGAGGCAGAGACCCAGGAACGTTCCTCCGGACCATAACCCAACCAATCGACCAGGTATTGCAGGCGACCCCTAAGGAAACGGGAACTCAGTATTCCCGAGACCTCGAAAACATCAGGCACCCCCAGGGAAACAGGGGCTGGAGAGGGGCGGAGACGGGTCGAGGAGGGACAGGGCTTGAGAAGGGAGGTATGAAAAACAGGATGAACCCGCCAAGAAGAAGGGAGTACCAGGCGATAGGCCACAGGGTTGATGACCCGGGAAACAACATAAGGACCCACGAAGCGGGGCATCAACTTGCGACAACCTTTCAAGTGGAGATGACGGGAGGACAACCAAACCCGGGAACCAACAGGATATAAGGGCGCCACAGTACGCCTAGCGTCAGAGGAGGCCTTCATGGAAGCCTGTGCTTCTTGCAGATGGACAAGGACCCGGGCATGAAGGGACGTCATATCCCGAATACAGGTGGCGGCGGCCGGGTTGTCAGAGGGCGTTATGGCAGGGACAGGAAGAAACCGGGGATGCTGACCATACATGGCATAGAACGGAGAGAAACCAGTGGAAGAGTGCGTAGCGTTATTGTAGGCAAATTCCGCATAACGGATGTTTTGTAACCAGGATGTCTGCTGCTGTAACATCAGACAACGTAGGTACTGCTCCATAGACTGGTTGGTTCTTTCCGTCTGCCCATCGGTTTCTGGGTGGTAGGCGGAGGAAAAACGCGCATCGATACCTAGCAAAGTGGTCAATGCACGCCAGAACCGGGAGGTGAATTGAGAACCACGATCGGATACCAGGACAGATGGAAGGCCATAAAGGCAGAAAACGGAGTCAAAGAACAATTTGGCCAAGGCAGGGGCAGAAGGGACACCATGACAGGGGATAAAGCGAGCCATTTTTGTGAAGACATCTACTACCACCCATACGGTGTCATAACCCTTGATCCTGGGTAAATCGGTCACGAAGTCCATGCTCAGGGTGTGCCAGGGCTTAGGGGGCACGGGTAACGGGCGTAAAAGTCCCAACGGACGGCCCCTACGATGCTTGCCCTGCGCACAGACTGAACACGAAGCAACGTAACAGCCCACATCCCGTCTCATGGAGGGCCACCAGCACCAGCGCTTTAGGAGATCCAAGGTGCGGGCCTGGCCCGGATGACCATTGATCGGGGCATCATGTGACCACTCCAGGGCCAGGTTTCTGGTATTGGTGGTAGGGAGAACCAAGCGGTCCTGTACATATGGTAAACCGTTATGGAAGGAGGGGTCCCATTCTGACAAGTGATCGGGATGGTTTTTTACCCAAGAACGGATCTCCTCGAGCAGAGGCAGAGGAGGAGTACAAGTACAAACAACATGTCCCCTGGGCAAAAGTGTGTCAGGATATACAGGCAACGAAACCCCCCCAGGGGAGCGAGACAAAGCGTCTGCCTTGCTATGCTCTGAACCAGAGCGGTGTTTGATTTGGAAATTGAAAGCGGCGAAGAATAGGTGCCATCTGACCTGCCTGCTGTTCACGCATTTCAAGGCTGCTAGGTCCTGTAAGTTCCTGTGGTCGGTGTATACCGTGACCATGTGTTTGGCCCCCAATAGATGATGACGCCAGGTGCGAAAAGCGTCCATCACCGCCAGTAACTCCTTTTCTGTTACAGTGTAATGGGTTTCTGCAGGATTAAATTTACGCGAGTGAAAAGCCACAGGATGAAGCCGACCCGTATTGGGGCATACTTGGGATAGGATAGCTCCCAATGCGAAGGAAGAGGCGTCAGCCTCAACTATGTACGGCTGGTCAGGGTCGGGGTGTTGTAACACTGGGGCAGTGGTGAAGGCGTCCTTTAATGCGTCAAAAGCCTGCTGGTGTAACGTCTCCCATTTGAACGGGACAAGAGGACTGGTAAGGGAAGTGAGAGGAGACACTAAAGAAGAGAACCCAGAAATAAAGCGCCGATAATAATTGGCGAAACCCAAGAATGATTGTAGGGATTTCAGGGTTTTTGGCGTTGGCCAATCAAGGACCGCTCGTACTTTGGCACGATTCATGGCCAACCCACCAGGTGTAATGTTGAACCCCAGAAACTCCACGTTAGCTACATGGAACAAACATTTATCGGGTTTCACAAATAACGAGTGGAGTCGCAGCCGGGACAACACTTCTAGTACGTGTTGGACGTGTTCCTTCAATGTGTGCGAAAAAATGAGAATGTCATCAAGGTACACCACCACATAATTATCCAAGATGTCCGAGAAGATGTCGTTCATGAAGTGTTGAAAGGTGGCTGGGGCGTTGCATAGGCCAAAGGGCATAACTGTATATTCATAAAGGCCATACCGCGTACAGAAGGCGGTTTTCCACTCGTCTCCCTTTCGGATGCGGACGAGATTATAGGCCCCCCGCAAGTCCAACTTGGTATACACGGAAGCATGGGTCAACCGGTCTAGGAGGGGAGTGATGAGTGGAATCGGGTACCGGTTCTTGATAGTGATGGCATTAAGTCGACGATAATCCACACAGGGGCGGAGATCGCCCTCTTTTTTGGGCACAAAAAATATGGGGCTAGCCGCAGAGGACCTAGATGGTCGTATGTGACCTAAGTGCAGCGCCTTATCAATGTACCTTTTAAGCGTCAAGTCTTCCGAGGCGGATAGGGAATAAATGCGGCCCGAAGGTACTTCGGTCCCGGGAACCAGGTCGATCGGGCAATCATATGGGCGGTGAGGAGGGAGTACTTCGGAGGAGCCCTGATCGAATAACATGCTGTACTCCCGATACTCCTCAGGAATGTGACCAGAGACTAGACCCACTATGTGAGAGGCAGGGGGAACATCATCGTCCAGGATTGATAAATGGGCAACTGCCCCAAGAGCCAATGCCGGGGTGTCAGTCTCTAAGTCTGTAGGAAGGCAGAAATTCTGGCAGAGCTCGGATTCGAAATATATCTGCCCTGTTCCCCAGTCGATATGAGGGTTGTGCTCTCGCAACCATGGTATGCCTACGATGATACCGAACTGGGGCGTGGATATCAGATCGAAACGGAGGGTTTCTTTATGGGTTGATTGGATGGTTAGGAGAAGGGGACCTGTCTGTTGTTTGATGGGACCAGAAACAAGCTCAGACCCGTCAACAGTTTGAACCGGTTCGGGTCGGAGTTTGTTGAGCAAAGGCAGATTCAGAGTCTGGGCTAAGGTGATATCGATATAGTTCCCGGAGGCCCCAGAATCTATGGTGATCTGTACGGGATGAAGGATACCAGGGGCAGGCTGTATGGTAGCTTCTACCTGGATGGGCCTGATCCGACCAAACGATGGAGTGGGACTCGGGGAAGGGCATGGAGGACTCGATCCTACCCCCGTATCTAGGATCGAGCTATGCGAAAATCCGGTTTCTTGGATTTGGGTTTTCGAGGACACTCCCTGATTAAATGCCCCCCCAGTCCACAGTAAAAGCAGGCGTTCTCAGCCCTCCTGCGCTCCCTTTCCCTAGAAGTGATGGGACTCCTAATACCCCCTATCTGCATGGGCTCAATGGTGGATTCGGGGCAAGACGATGAGGAGGCAGAGCCGGAGGAGTGAAGGTAGCCGGCCTCAGCCCTACGTTCAGAGCGTCGTGCGTCCACTTGGAGTGTCAGATCCACCAAAGCCGGGAACTGAACAGGTAAGGATGGAACCATGGCCAGAGCGTCCTTCATAGTGTTGTTTAGCCCCCTATAGAATACTACCGATTTTTTGCTTTCGGGCCATGAGGTCTCAGCTGCTAGCTGATTGAACCGAGTGATGTATTCAATTAGGGAGCTCTTATCCTGTGACAAATCCAGTAATTCCAGATCATGGGACTGTGCTCTGTATCTGGTGTCAAACACCCTGGACATTTCCGTTATTAACAGATCAAAATCATAGAGGGCAGGATGATTGTTTTCTAGCAGTGGGTTGGCCCAAGCAGCAGCCGTGCCAGCTAAGTGAGATAGAGTAAATGCTGCCTTGGTGGTGGGGTCAGGGAAAGCAAGGGGTCGACACAAGAAGTGTAATTTACACTGGTTGAGGAAGGTTCTAAATTTCCTCGGGTCCCCCTGGAATTTTTCAGGGGCAGCCAAAGGAAAGGGAGAGGGCAGAACTAATGGAACAGGAGCCGGGAGTGGTTGTGCAAGGGGTACAGAAACTGGGGGGATGTCCACCAGTTCTGGGTCTGCGGGCAAGGGGTGCTGGGCGCTCTGCAATAGGTCGAGACGCTGATGGATGGTTGTATTAGCAGCAACCATGTCGGCCCGTAGTACCGTAATTGCCTGGATTATAGCAGCCAGGGGGTCTTCAGCTGCGCCCTCCATATCTCACACGACCAGGCTTCACAGTCTGTTGTGCGTTGGAAGTCGTGGAGATATAAGAGACCTCCGTCCCCAAGTGCCGCGCAGGGAGAAACTTAATACACTCCCTAGGCGACCTTTGAGGCCACAGGTGGAGAAGATCCGACGTCTGAACCGAAGTGTTAGGAACCCCAAGGCGGCTGTGAAAGAAAGCAATGGTTACAATCCAAGCAAGCAGGGCACAACGAGTAACATAAATAAAAGAACCCTCAGGGTCTTACCGGGGATGGAAAGGATGCAGGACCTGGAAGGCTCCAGGACTCACTCAGGCAACGGACCGGATAGGACCAGAGGTAGTTTGTCGGTCTCCACCTGGAGAGTGTAGTACCGGAGGATCCCCACAACTGGATGGTAAGCGTCACCAGTGAGATCTGGCCCAGCGTGCAGCGAGGTGATATGGGGAATCCAATAGAAGTCCGTTGGCAGAATCAAGGAAGGGTCTAAAGCCAGGAGAGCCGTCCGAAGGAAGAACAAAGAACAAGATCCAGAGGGAGTCCGTGAGGCAGTCCGAGGTCAAAGTATCGTGCTAAACTGGGGAGCCGATGTCGCCGTAACCAGAACGTGATCCGTAGGAAGTCCGATATACAAGAGCAAGGTTTCAAGAAGCCGGGTACGTAGCACAAGAAAGTTCGCCAAACAAGGTCTCCGATGAAGTCAGCTGTGAAGCGCGGAGTACCGGTATTGCCTGGCTTAAATGCGTTCACTTCCTGGTCACGTGATGATGACTGGAGTCACGTGACCGGGTCAACCCGGTACGAGGAGTTGAGCGGCTACCTAATCTCCATGGCAACTGCCAATGGAGAAACGGCCGCAAGCGCGACTGAACAGCGTGCGGCGATTGCTTTGCCAGCGCGCTAGCCGCACCGGGTTGCCTGTGAGAGCCCTGGGGGACATGTGGAGGGGAGTGAGTACTGGGAAATGGGGCCTGGCCTGAGACATGAACCGAGGACGTGACACTCTCGACCTGGTGTTGCACTGGCAGCAATTTCCCCGGAGGCTCCTCAGTTACCTCCTGAATACCTAGAATTCCAAGATGTTTTCCGGAAGGATCAGGCTAACTCTCTACCTCCTCATAGGTCTTATGACTGCCAGATAGACCTGATACCTGGATCTACTCCTCCTTGTAGTAGAATTTATGCCCTCACCGAGCCTGAGAATCTTCACCTCCGACAATACCTGGATCAATACCTAGCGAATGGGTTTATTCGTCCTTCCAAGTCCCCTGCTTCCTCAGCTTTGTTCTTCGTTCCAAAAAAAGAAGGGGACCTTAGAACTTGTATAGATTATCGCACCCTGAACCAGATCACCGTTAAGAATAGATATCCGTTACCTTTGATCCCTGAACTCCTGGACCAAGTCAGAAAAGCATGCATATATACAAAGCTGGATCTTAGAGGAGCCTACCACTTGGTACGAGTAAAAGAGGGCGATGAATGGAAGACGGCCTTCCGCACCAAGTATGGGCTATTTGAATATCAGGTCATGCCCTTCGGACTTTGCAATGCCCCGGCCGCCTTTCAATATTTTATGAACGATGTCCTCAGAGAGCTCATAGATGTGTGTGTTGTTGTTTACATTGACGACATCCTCGTTTATTCTTCATCGGAAACTGAACATCGGAAACACGTGAAAATGGTCCTCGAGAGATTGCGTCAACACAAACTTTTCGCTAAGTTGGAAAAATGTGTTTTCAACGTGACTGAAGTTGAATTCTTGGGATTCATATTATCACCTAGCGGAGTGCGTATGGATTCAAAGAAGGTCGATGCAATTCTCAAATGGCCATCGCCATCCTCCGTAAAAGGTGTTCAAAGCATGTTAGGCTTCGCTAACTTTTACCGCAGGTTTATCCCCGAATTCTCTCGAATAGTCCAGCCCATCACCGCCTTGTTAAAGAAAAACAAACGTTTTGAATGGTCTACCGAGGCGGAACAAGCTTTCCAGAATTTGAAGACTAGATTTATCTCTGCACCGATCTTAAAACATCCTCGCCCAGAACTCCCCTACATCGTTGAAACTGATGCTTCGAGCCTTGCCATGGGGGCAGTTCTATCACAAAAGGACCCATTAACCAATCAGTTGCATCCCGTGGCATTTTGGTCCCGCAAATTCTCGCCTCCTGAAATCAATTACACTATTACTGATAAGGAACTTCTAGCTATCAAGTCCGCCTTTAAGGTTTGGCGGCATTATCTTCTGGGGGCCCGACACACCGTTACTGTGATCACCGAAACCTGCAATATTTGAAAACCACAAAAGCTCAATCCTCTAGGCAACTCCGTTGGGCACTATTCTTTGCCAAGTTTGACTTCATAATTACCTATCGACCTGGTACAAAAAACGGTAAAGCTGATGCCCTTTCTCGGATGGGAGTGGAAGAACATTTGATCAATCCTAAACCTGTACCTATCATTCCCGAACAAAGAATTCTAGGTGTAATCGCCACACAATCCATAGAGGAAGTTAAGGATAAAGCCAGGCTACTGGTAACTCCAGCAGACATACAGAATTGGCATCTGCAGGGAAAGGACTTTACGGTGAAGGACAACCTATTATATTTCCAAGAACGGTTATACCTGCCCAGCACAGATTTACAGAAAAAGGTAATCTCTTGTTATCACGATTCTTTAATGGAAGGACATCCCGGTATGACCAAGACCTCGGAAAAGATCAAGCGCTACTTCTGGTGGCCGTCTTGGAAAAAAGATATCAGAGACTTTATAATGTCCTGTGGAGTATGCGCCCAAAACAAGAGTCAAAAGGAAAAAACAGCCGGCCTCTTACGCCCTATTGACATCCCGCCTCGCCCTTGGCATACGCTTTCTATGGACTTCATCACCGATCTACCTCCATGCTCCGGATACAATACGATCCTAGTAATCGTGGACCTATTCTCCAAGATGGCGCATTTCATTCCACTCATAGGCTTACCAACAGCAGCAACTCTGGCCCGAGAATTTCTCGAAAACATCGTCCGACTGCACGGTTTTCCTTCAGTTCTAATTTCGGATCGAGGTAGTCAATTTATTTCTCATTTTTGGCAAAGTTGCTGTCGGTCGGCTCAAATTGATGTGAGACTTTCGACCAGCCACCACCCTCAAACCGACGGACAAACCGAGAGGACCAATCAAACTCTGGAACAGTATTTGCGCTGCATGCTACAACAAACTGAAAAAACTTGGAAAGATATCCTTTGGATAGCCGAATATGCCTACAATAACTCTGTCCACTCGGGAACTGGGAAGACCCCATTTTTTCTTTTATACGGTAGTCACCCTCGAACCTCGGAGTTGGATCCACTCCAAGATCTTGGAACACCAGCAGTAGACCACCTGCATTCTACAATCACCCAAGCCTTTAAGGAAGCCGTTTCTCACCTTCAAAGGGCTAAAGAACAATACAAGAAAGGAGCAGACCAACATTGGAAGGAAGCCCCCCAATATCAAGTAGGAGATCAAGTCTGGTTATCCACCAAATATCTACCTCGAAAAGGACCACGCACATTCAACCCGAGATACCTTGGTCCCTATTCCATCACTACCATAGTAAATCCAGTAGCGGTCAAGTTGGACTTGCCACCTCACATGAAGATACATCCGGTCTTCCACGTCTCTCTATTAAAACCCGTGCAACCTCAAACCCGACTAACTACATCTCCAAAACCTATTCTAGTTGATGGAGAACTCGAGTTTGAAGTCAAAAGCATCCTGGATTCCAAGATCTCCAAATCTAAACTATTTTACCTGATTGACTGGAAAGGCTACGGTCCCCAAGAAAGATCCTGGAAACCTGCAGAATATGTGCACGCGCCTCGTCTAATCAAAAGATTTCATCGAACATTTCCTAACAAGCCCAAACCCCCGGAGAAGCCCGGTTTGGGAGGGGCCTTGAGGGGGGGTGCTGTCATGATCTCTGCTTCCAAAAGATCAGGACTTGCCCGACTCCCTTGGAAGCAGACCCATAACCCCGGTTCCGAGTGCCAGCCAGTCCCAATTGGGACCTTTTGGACCCTGTACTGGCGCCAGTGGCACCAGGCTCATAAAGATGCCCAGTCCCGGCGCTGGAAGCGCCAGGCTCATAATGCTTGGGTGGACTTACCTGCAGCAGACCATGCTGCTTACTTACCTGCCAGTTGAACCCCTGATCCTTTTCTGTTTGGGACTACTTTTCCTGTTGGGTGGGGCAGGAGCCACTCCCTAGGTTCAGAACACTGGAACTCTTCTGGAAAGCAGGAACTCTTTTCTTACCTAGGCGTGGCTGTGGAAGGAGACACCTAAGCACTACAGGAGGCTATTTAAACCACACCCGATGGATGAATCTTGCTTTGCGTTATTCTGCATTCTCTGCAGCAGAACGCTCATCATGTCTTCTGCTTCTGATCCTGGGCCTAAGGGAACAAAGGCTTACCATCCTGGAATCCAGTCTTCAGCAGCACCTGTAAAGACAAAGAAAGAACAGGTTAGCACTACGGTCTTCAGTGGCAGCGCATCTCTTACCTGGTCCATCGGCTGTCACCAACGCCTCGCGCTGCATTCCGGCATCTGAAAGACAAAGGCTTACCTACTCTTCGCATGCTCCGGAGGTCTTCGCACTGCATTCCGGCATCTGAAAGACAAAAGCTTACCAGCTCTTCGCACGCTCCGGAGGCCTTCGACGCTGCATCCCACACCTGAAAGACAAAAGAAGGTGCGTTTAAAGACATTGGGCAACTTTATTACTCACGTGCCATTACTCCTTCCCACGCCGAATCCAGTGGGTATTCCAGCACCCTTCAGCTTCTCTAAAGCTCCGAACTTGTACCTGCAAGATAAAAGGGACAGTTAGTGCGCATCGTGAAGCAGGCTACAAGCGCTTACTTACGTGCTTCCAGGCGCTTCTATTCCTCACGCGGGTTCGATCCTCAACTCTCATCAGCCCGCCATCCGCCATCGCCGGAACCCTGCAAAACAAGAGATATCATTACAAAAGACTTTTAAGACATTTGAAGTGCCCAGAACTTACTGTTCGTGCAGTTAACGACGGAGAGCAGTCCTCTGAGGTCAAGAGGCCTGCACCCTTATCCAGTGAAGAAACTGGTTACGGCACCCTGCCCCGAGGCAGATGGAGAGCTCGGCGTTCACTTACCTAAGGTGAGGGTGTTAACCTTTGGGGTTCTACAGGAGAAGAGAAAGGGAAGAGGAGAGAGGCACCCAATAACCCCAGTTCATTAATCCCATATTTTCTATCTGCAGACGCTTACTCTTCGAGTCAGGCATACAGTGCACAGAGGTCCAGCCCAAAGAGCCAACCGTGTGTTACACATCACCTTTGAAGATACGGCATTCACCCAGTCAAGACCGGCGCCTCTGCGGGAATCAGGTGAGCGTTACACATGGACAGCGCGGGTGTTCTGAAATGTTCATAAATGAACGAAAATGGAGGTGTCCTTAGGAACACTATACCTGTCCATACTGTTCGCTAGCAAGTTGAAACTGTTCTAAGAACACACGCGGTGTCCTGAAATGTTCGTAAAGAAATGAAAATTAAAGTGTCCTGAAGAACACTATACCTGTCTGTTGTGTTCGCTAGCAAGTTGAAACTGTTCTAAGAACACAATTGGTGTCCAGAAATGTTCGTAAATAAACGAAAAGGGAGGTCTCCTGAAGAACACTATACCTGTCCGTACTGTTCGCTAGCAAGTTGAAACTGTTCTAAGAACACACGCGGTGTCCTGAAATGTTCATAAAGAAACAAAAATTAAAGTGTCCTGAAGAACACTATACCTGTCCGTAGTGTTCGCTAGCAAGTTGAAACTGTTCTAAGAACACAATTGGTGTCCTGAAATGTTCATAAATAAATGAAAATGGAGGTGTCCTGAAGAACACTTTACCTGTCCGTACTGTTCGCTAGCAATTTGAAACTGTTCTAAGAACACACTCGGTGTCCTCAAATGTTCGTTAATAAACGAAAATGGAGGTGTCCTGAAGAACACTCTACCTGTCTGCACTGTTCGCTACCAACTTCAAACTGTTCTAGAACACGCGCGGTGTCCAGACATGTTCGTTTGACGTGTGACGCACTTTTAATTACTTCAGGACCCGAACAGCGTCCGTAGAGCATCAACGCGCATGCGCAAACCAATGTCTGTGCATTTGGTGTCCTGCGGACAGGAGCTTCCTTCGCGGACATGTTCGTGAAGGGATCATGTGACCGTGCCCACGCTGATCGTGTGTTCTGAATGCGGACACTGCTCGTGTCCCTGAACAATTTAAAAGTACATTTTCAAGTAATCCACAATATTTTTCAATAAAAACTCACTAATCACGAGTTTCTATATACTTTTTTAAACTTTTTTAACCTTTTTGTGTTCGATCTGTCCGCGGACAGCGCGCATGTCCGTGGACTGCGTACAAGCACCCCTATATAAGGCCACGCCCTAGAGCTTATTCTCATTGTGTTTCTGACTATTCTTCAGAGCACTGCGATTTTTCCTGCCACTTGCAGATATCCATCAAGAACCTGATGGCAACCATGGCTCCACTGCTGCCACCTGGTGCTGTATCTGCCTCAGTACCGCCCCCAAACCCTCCACCACCACCACCTTCCCAAGGGCCTCAAGAGGGGAACAGGAGTGAGGGTGCAGAGGAGGAAGAAGAGGATGACAAGATAGAGGTAGAGGAAATCCCTACTACCCGCACTAGGCGTGAGTCTTGGGTGTGGCGGTTGTTTACCATTCATGGGAATGGTCCTAAGGCTCGTGTGAACCGTGTCACCTGCAATGAGTGCAAAATGGTACTCAGTCGCGGGAGGCATGGTTCGTACAGCTTTGGGACCACTACCATGAAGCAACACCAAAGGTCATTTCACTCGGGGGCCATTCGCAAGGTTGTACCTTGCGAGGAGCGTAGTAGGTTGATTTCCTCTACTTCACCCTCCGTTTCTGATCCTGTCATCACAAGGAGCACCTCTGTGGGACAGTGTCTTCCTCAAGCTGCCTCACAGGCCATACAGAATTCTGATGACCCTTACCTTTTGATGGTCACAGTTGTATGTATGTACTGCGACACCTGTTCTGCAGGGGGGAGTGACTTCGCAGTGCTTTTGAGACTATCGTCTCAGAGCACGAGAAGACCTGCTCACTACCCAAATAAAACCCACTCTACATCTTCCTCTCTCAGCTCTCCCTTTCTTATCCCTGTGGTTGGTGTTCCCCCCTTTACCCTCCTTTACCCTCCTCTCCTATTGTGTCATGTATAAAAAACCAAAAGAAATACAAAATACAAAAAACAAAAAAAAATAAGGCTCTTTTCAGAGCCGCCTTTCACAGTTAAAAAATAGAAGTGAAAATAAATGAAGCAGGACCAGTCCGCGGTAATCATTGCAATTTTCTCTGGGAGGAAGTGGTGGCTCTGAAAAGAGCCTTTGGGAGGTGTTTGTATGTCAAAAATTATAAATACTCAACACCTATTTCAAAATGGATGCTGTAATTCTAAAAAAGGTTGCAATGCATTTCGTACATTTCTCAGAAAAATCGGATTGCCAGCATAAGTAAGATGGACTCCATCTCTGCGAATAATGTATGTACTACGAAACATAATATTTTCATTGTGAAAAGAGGACATGCCAAAATCTTTTAGAAAGGCAGAAAACAGCCTTATTAACTTTGTGCCTTGCTTTTTCCATTTGTGGACCAAATGAAGAAGAACGAAGCCACATTTGTCTCTGCTCAATCCGTGAAAATATTACTTGAGAATTAGGAAACATGTCCATAATCTTCCCAAGTCCTTCTTTCATAGCAAATTGCAAAGAAATTCCAGACACATGTCCTAAACTGTTCCCTCCACAATGAATTACAATTATGTCTGGATGTTGCTCTGTCTCCAAAGTAGCACAGAGAGGTAGCAAGTCCAACCACTTCATTCCATGTACTCCATGCCAGTGTACTTCCACATGCAGAAATCCAAGATCTACAGCTACTCCACAGATTTCTGCATGCACCTTCAACCAATGTATCCACGAATCTCCCAAAATCCAAGCAATCTGTTTTCTGAAAACACACAGCCAAAGCTATCTGTTGTTCTCTCAGCAAAAAGAGTATCTGAGAAACTCTCTCCTGGCACAACACACCCACTAAACTTTCCTGACCAATCCCTTTCAGTGCTCATTCTCATTTGCATGACTTCTGAACCCAAAAATCCCCAGATGTAACACCCGATGTCCACGAACTAACGCCATGTCCGCGGACATATCGTAACATGAACAGCCCTTCTACCATTTTCACTTCACTCTCTGTGCCATTCCCTCATTGGATGTAGCTAAGAAGTCACATGACCATCCACCAATCACATTCAAGACCTCTACATCTAACTGCATCATCATAGATCAGCACTGCAAATGTACTATGAATCTCTCTGAGTACAAGTGTCATATCATTGGCAAGCACCATCTACAAGAAATACAGTACATGTCTCCAAGCATTCTACTTGCCGCTCCATGCATATCCATATGCATGAACACAAACTAGAGGTATGCATATTTTCTGTACAGTACATGAACACATTTTCAAACTGACTTTTAGCTTGTGTAATCTGTAAAATGAACATACTGTCTTTTTTTCAATCTCCTAAAATGACCTGTCACTTATAAACCTTTATACTATTTACTTTCTTCATACACACACACACTCAAATCATGGTAAACTAACATTTTTTAAATGAAATATATAGACTACATATATTCAAACAAAATTGCATGCATGCACACTCTATGTTCAAATCTCAAAAAATAATACTTATATAATTACATATATTTTTTATTTATTTATTTATTTAATTACTTTAATTTAAGCATGACATTGAGGCACTATTACCTGGAAGAGCTTAGTTACAGACATAGTGGTATTCAGTGGTACATTATGAATTTCACAAGACATAGTAAAGAAATTTTTTTTGCTACAGTTAGGCATTGCAATACAATTTGTTCATTAAGAACATATCATATGTATTGAACTGGTGCGATGTATCTTATGTAAAAAAGACAGTTTTAATGGTTTTGAGGAAGGCGCTGAGGATTTCAATTAAAAAAAATCAATGTCTAAATTAAAAACAGTGCTATATACAAACAAAATTACTAATTTGTTTCTTTTACAATTGCAGTGAAGACCATTCTCCTGAAAAGAAGCAGCCACATTTGAAGAACCAAAGAAGAACTAAGAAGTAGCCTGTTCATTTTAGAAAAAAAGTAAGTAGAATATCACCATAATATTTATATTATTACTCAAACACACTGTAAAGTTAATTCATGCTATTTCTGTGCCTAAACATAGAGATTGTGCACAATTCTGTCCAAAAATCCCCATGTCTTAAACAGATATTTACAGCCAGAATGGCCCACCAATTCCTATTTTTGGACACACAAATTACCCAACTCAGCCGCTAGATTTTTGATATTATAGAACAAACAACTGTTTTAATTGTATACATTAGATTTACTATTTGTACTTCTCTACACCACTAGCTTACTTTTTTCTGTCATCTGAACCCCAGTTTAGTAGCACATAAATTCAAGAATACCCATACCTACTAGTTGTAGTTCCCAATGCACAATCACACACCATTACATACATCTTTATCATCATACTCAAACACTCATGCACACAGCACACATACATTGCAGAACACCCCAACCCATACCTTCTTTATTTTTTCAACAGACCCTAAAGAATGCCTACCAAAACTCAAGTCCGTAGAAAGCAACGCAGAAGTAGAGCAAATGAAAATAAAAGTGTCCAACATAAGCATCCATCTGTAGCAGAATGTGTAAAAAAAAGTTGAAACAAAACAGCTAATACAGTCATTTAGTGAAATACAAGAAGTTTCAAGTGCAAACACTTTGCTTCCTCTATCAAAATGTAAAACAAACCAAAAATCAATTTACAGAAAATCAGCTATTACTACATATAAAACTGCTTCTCTAAATGTTGTTATAGTGCAAAGTAAGCATACCAAGAAAAGTATTTTAGCCGAAATGTACCGTCACAAAGTCCTTCAAAATCTTATAAAAACAGGAGAGAAATCAGGTTCAATGCTTAAAACATATCGTAGGAAATTAATTTTAGAAGCGTTGATAGACAGTGCAATTCTTCTCAAAAGAAAGTTATTTATTTTAGTGATAAACAAAATGAAACCACTAACAAAACTAATAACTAAATTACAAAAAAGACTTCTCAATAAAAATGTCAACAGAAAGAACTTCTTAAGTATCTGCAGAGGTGAATGGAATCACACTACGAGCACAGAACCATACTTTAATGAAGAAGCGTACAAACAAAATCAAACAAATACAATTGCCATACATAGCAGTGGTCGAGGTTATGAAAAAGTGAATAATACCATAATGGAACAAGAAGTACTCCTTCCACAAATATGCCCTGAAAGCCTAGAATTACCCCTCCATTCAACTGAATCAGAACATCTAGTGTACAAATGGCCATGCACGTCAATGTGTAACATTCCCAAACAATTTTTCAAGTCTTTACGCCAATTCCTCAATCAATAATTAAAACTACTGCAAAATATGGATACCTGTCCAGTGCGCAAGTACACAGGACTACAAGGACATTCATTGGCCTGCATTACAGGACCTACTTGTAAAACCACCTTCCATGATATCAAAAGGATATCAACACATCATTCAACTATAAGAAATCTAGTCTATAAATTGTACTATGCTAAAAGTCCTGCTTTAGCACTAGCAAATTCAAATAACATTCTTCTACATGGTACAGCAAAAGACCTACTTGAAGAAATTAACTATATCCAGAAAAAATATTTTGGAAGTGAAAGCCACTTACAGAATGAAATAGCTTTAAACCAAATTAGCAACAATTCTACACATGGCAACCTTTTACTAAACACATACGAAAAAGAAATACTAAAATTTAAAAGTACATCAGCTGAAGTACCAAACCATGTGTGTGTGTATGTTGCCGCAGAACCTTTTATAAAAGTAACACAAAAACTGTAGACCTATCATACAAAATAGAAGACAATGAAGATACCAAATGGTTTGAATTAGCTCTCTACCTTGTAGCAGAAAACAAATACGAAATAACTGACCCTTTAATACTTTGCAGTTACTGTACTACAAAACTTGACAGCAACCAAACTCCTTCACGTGCTATCAGAAATAATTTGGAATTATACCCACTACCAAAACCCCTACAACAACTTAATTTATATGAGAGCATCATAATTCAAACAGTGCACCCATTTCAAGCAATAATACGCCTTCAACCAACAACAGCAAAATTACCTCCCTCTGAATTGGTAAAAGGCATTTGTGGAAAAGTAGTTTATTTACCATTAGATCTAAAAGAAAATGTGCATACGCTAGGAGTGCAACATCCAATGCAGCAATCTTTAATTGTCTTAGTAAATGGAGTAAAAAATATGGCAACAGCTGGTAGATTTAAATAAAGTTAGAGAAGCTGTGCAATATCTTAAAGAGAATAATGAATATTACAAAGAAATTAATAGTGATCTTCATGCACAAATTTTACAATTTCAAAGACACAAATGTGGAAAATATTCTCGTCGCAAATACAAAAACAAAGGGAAATACTACACCAAATGCCGATTTGGTTTCCCTAGACCAGTTACAAATACAGGTCAAGTGGACAACATCATGTCTTCAGTGAGACATTGGCCCTCATTACGACCCTTGCGCAACTCGGAAAACGATGGCGGAAATGCAATACCGCCATCGAATAGCGCTCGGTGCGACTATGACCCGTCACCGCAAAGTACGAAGCCATTAGCGACACCGTAGTGAACGCCAACGCTAACTGCACCAAGCACGCGCGCGCGCGCCATGCCAAACCGTAAATACCACCATGGCGCAAGGGTACGCTAATTCCGACCCTAGCGGACATGTACCTAACGCCATCAAGCATGGCGGAATGTACCATTCCGCCATGGTGAGAAGTACGGCATCGCGAATCAACCGTAAACGGCCCCACTGAGTGCCTGTACACCGCTCCCTGGCCACAAAGTACAACTCCCCGTAGGTGCAATGAAGTCACAATGCAACCATTGAAATGTACAAGTCACCCATGCAGGCCAACGAACAAAAGAATCACAAGAGGGGCCAATGGGAGCTGCAGGGCACAGATGGCACGAATACAGAAGCCATCCCAATGGACATGACCACAGTCCCCCACCAAGAAACGCACGCAAACACAGGCACCTGTGACCAGCAATATTCCGAGAATCACATCATTCCACCAGTCCACCTGGCTGACCGGCATCTGTTACACAAAACCCAATCCCCCGCCCCTGAGCATGACAACATTCAAACTGTCATATTGGCAGCCCCCATCCCTGACCTCACGGGCTTCGTAGGCAAACGCGCCCAGTACAGTACCACGCAACTAAACTCCGAAGCTGGAACCCAATGCAGATCTCCTCACAATACATCGCCCCCCAAATAGGCATATGCCACATCACTTGCAAAGAAGAACGCTACACGGGCCAAATCAGAATAGAAATTTAATGCACATCAAAATCACCAAGCCCATACAGCCATCAGGCCATGAACTCCAAAACACTTTTCACCATTGTGGGCTGCATCCGCAAGAAATGACCAGCCACTACTTGTGTGACGCCCTGTTCCCTCATGGTACACAGAGCCACATTCACGTACGAAAAGGCAACATGGAAGCGCACAGAACCGCAGGGCCGTCCCAATGGGGAGGCACTAGTCCAGCTGAAAGGCCGAAATGTTGCTCCGAGCCACCAGTACTGCGTAAGGGCATGTGGCCCATTGGCGATCGTCCCATAAGATCGTAATGCTGCTCCACTGATTAACACGAAGCAGCAGGTGTCGGGAGTAAAACCCATCTGCAGGAGTGGCATACAGATGGCAGTGGCAAAAGGGGAGGAGATACCTGTCAACCAAAAGAAAAGAAAAAGAACAGAATGGCCATCAGAACTACATCCGAACAACTCACTTCAATGATCACACTAAATCCACAGCCATATGCATGCTAGCCCACTCCAAAGGATCATCACCACCCCAAAACCACTTGCGACTCATAACCATCTATATCGAGGTGCAAACACCATCACAAACGAGTGTACCTGTGCATGCGTCTGTCAAAACAGAATCCATCAGATGGGAATGTTAACGTGCATGGACACAAGTGTCTGAGGGCGCGTCGAGACAGGGAGGGCTCAACAAGGCCAGATAGACGATGGTCCCACTATGGCAGCCCTGCATCACATAGCGTAGGGGAGGCGGATAGATCCCAAGAAGCCCTGTACATGGCAAACTCTGTATCAAATCACATGCCCATGCATCCATTCATCATTCCCTCATCCCGGGATTAAAACGCCTGAATATTTACTCACATAACATTAGAAATATCCATTGAGTCTGTGCGTTATGCAGCCTGCAAAATCCACAGTGCCCCAGCCCGTAATTCCAGTGTAGTGAAGTAACATGTATTTGGGAACGTCCGGCCTCATCGCCCACGTCGCTATTGCGCATCCCAAACTATTCATATCAATCATTGCATCCTCGCCATGGCCCCTGTCTCAAGGACATTGAACAATAGTACGTTATATTTGCAGTCAGACCTGTGGGCATTTCCTCGCCGCTAGCTGAAAACCGAAAGCGCCGCCCTTCGAATTCCTCATTTGCAACATCACGTCGAAGAGGCATCTGTGGCCGTTTGAAATCACTAATTATTCCATCGAGTGCGGCTGTGTGTGAAAATGGCAACTGCCTTCACCCACAAATGGGACGCCCCGCCCGTCGTTGCAACTCGGTACAGTGATGCATGAGGGCCCACCGTTACTCGAGTACTACGTTCCACTGACCCTTCACAAGTCTGTTCGCGACTGCACAGATAGTATGTGAAACAATGGGACCACAGCAGAATGAACATATCAACCAATCTTACACGGCCATCGGGTACAAATACATGATTGCAATAGCAAGATGCCATTCCCCGAATTGCAGCGTTGTGCGCGGGACGTGCTCGGCCAAAGGGGAGAGCAGTTTGCACAGGTGGAATTAATCACCACAGGTGGAGGCCATACAGCCTGAAAACACATAAATTGCACAGCCAGTCTCCTCCCACAACCACACCGAAATGCTACCGGCAGGACTCGCGATGTTGGCCCTGGGGGACCTGATAGCACTGCAAGTACTCCAACTCCAAGAAGAAGACGAACACCAACTACAACCGGCCGCACGGAGGAGACGCAGGAGGAGGAGGAGGAGGCCAAGGCAGGGCCAGCAAGGGCCGCCAGCACAGCCACTACCACCACGCAGGCAGCCCGCAATCCCACGCCTCCGAGCACATCCGTTCATCCTCACTGATGAGCAGATCCACACCCTCTACCGCCTGGACCGGGACACCATAGCCGCCATTGTGGACATGACACAGGCTGACCTTGTCAGCATGATAGATAGCCCAACCGCCATCCCACCCCTACTGAAGGTGGTGTCTGTACTCCACTTCCTGGCCACAGGCACCTACCAGCACACAGTCGGACAGTTGCATGGCATTTCTCAGCCACTGTTCTCACGGACACTATTGCAAGTGCTCGATGCCCTCCTGCAGCATGCAGACGACTACATCTCTCTACCACGCTCGGAGCAGGAAATTACCAACACAAAAGTGGGATTCCATGCACTTGCCGGCATACCGGGTTGCATTGGTGCCATCGACTGCACCCATGTGGAATTGGTCGTCCCACATGCCATGGAGGCCCAGTACCGCAACCGAAAACAATTTCATTCTCTGAATGTACAAATGGTGTGTGACTCCAACAGGATCATTACACATTGTTGTGCCAGATTCCCTGGATCAACCCATGATTCTATGGTCTTGAGGAACTCTACAATACCACGCTACATGGAGCGACACGCAGGGAACAGATCCTGGCTACTCGGTGAGTCTCATTACATGCATGATAATGTGGGGTATGTGATTCGGCAATGACCTGGCAGGAAGGGGGGGGGTGTGCGTACGTAGCAATGGCATTCCACATCATACGTTTCTCGTCCACATACAGGTGATGCTGGATATCCACTGAAGAGATGGCTCCTCACACCAGTCCGGAACCCACGGGACCAGCATGAGGAGGACTACAACCATGCCCACTCACGTACCCGTGTAGTCATTGAACAGGCATTCGGCCTACTGAAGGGTCTTTTCCGCTGCCTCAGCAGGTCTGGCGGGGCACTCCTGTACCGCCATGATAAGGTTGCAAAGATGGTGATGGCATGTGTCATGCTCCACAACATGTGCGTACGTAGAAATGTGCCCATGCCCCCTGACGCAGAACTGCAAGCACCTGATGATGGTCATGATGAGGGTGGGGATGTGGCAGCACCTCATGGAGTCTGCGAGGCACCGGAGGGCCGTGACATTCGTCAGCATCTCATTGATGTATGCTTCTAGCACTCACGCCTGGTGGCTGATACATGGACACGGGACTCGTGGCACTGTGTGTGTCTGGGACATGCACAATATGGACTGTACGCCTATGATGGCCTAGTACACAAAGATCAATGTCCACACATCTCATTGGTTGATCGTGCACTGTTTAAGGCATATGTGATATCATGTTAAACACCCTATCGACCCGCCACCCAAGTGAGCCCAACACACCCCCTCCACCCTCCTACCTCCCCCCCGAACACCAGTGTCCAAAGATGCTCATTGTCAGTGGGCAGTCGCTATTGCAAGCCCCCTCTGCGGGTATCAGGGGCACCCCTGCCTGTGGAGCGCAGGTTCCTCCCAGATCTACGTTGGGGGCTGCCCTGGACGGAACTTGCAACGGATGATGTCTCTGCCTGCTCACGTCCATGCATGTCCCTAAGGGTTTGCGAGAGCTCAGTGAGCACACGGCGCACTGCGGCAAGTTCGGCACATACGTCCTTGGACGTCGCATGCAGTTCCCCCCTCAGGCTCTTGGTGCATCTCTCCATTTGGACTCCCAGGCTCTCGGTGCTACTCTCCATTTGTGCCCTTAGTGTCTCTGTACCTCTCTCCATTTCTGCCCTAAGTGTCTCAGTTGATGTTTCTATGTCTGCCTTAGTGCCCCCACATTCATCGGCATGGTCCTTGAGGAGCGTGGCCAGTTGCTGCTGTTGCACGATTAACTGGTCGAGGGACTGTTGCCTCTGCTGGGCCATGGCCATTTGCGGGGGTGTCACAGAGGGGCTGTTGTCCTCATGTTGCCTTGCCACAGGGCTTGTGGGGGATGGCCAGTCGTCGTCTTGTGGGTGCCCCTGCGTGGTATCCTCATGTTGTACGGGATGGGACAGACAGGGGGATTGGGACAGGTCATGGATGGATCTGACTTCGACATCCCCGTCTTCTGTGTCGGAGCATGCTGCCATCAATGGGGTGTCACCTATGGTGCTGCTGCCACCAGAGGCAGTGCCTTCTGTGGCATCCGTTGGGGGGACCTGTGGTGGTGGTGTTGTGGGCATGCTGGCTGCTGGGGTGCCTGTTGATGTTCCCTCCTCTGTGCTGCCACCTGATTTGTGCTGCTGCCGTGTCTTGATGCGTGCAGCTGAGGTGGAGGGTCTTTGGCCGTTGGTCTTGGCCCTCTTTGCAGGTGTGCTGGTAGGGGTGTCCTGAAGCTCGTCGTTTGGATCGGACCCTGTGGTGGAGTAAAGGAGGGCGAGGGTTATTGATGGGTCTGTGGGAATTGGAATGGCATTGTATCACATGCATTGGGGTGGTACCTGAGGGTGATTTGGGTCAGGGCCTTGGAGGTGCTTTCATTTGTGTGTGGAGTGAGGGTGCAGTTGTTTGGCAGCCTGCAGTTAGGGTGTGCCTGCTGCACGTGTAGTGCGTGTTTTAGGGGTTTTTAATTATTTATGTATTTATTGTGGGTTTTAACGTGCGCTATCAGGCCGATGTGTGTGGACGTTCTCCTGGACATGTGTTTCTGTTGCACTATGTGGACGCATGGTACTTCACATGGATGGACTTTGTGGATTTGGCATTGTTTTATTTGGCCCACCTACCTGAATCTTCGGATGTCTGCACTCCTTTCTCCATCCCTCCGACTCCCTCTATGCTCTCCATTCCGATGGTGGAGGCACAGATTTCTTCCCAGGGGGTCAACTTGATGGGTGATTCAGGACCTCCCCCGGTGGCTGTGGCAATGTTGCGGTTGGCAGAGAGTATGCTGCGGATGCGTATCCGCAGGTCGTCCCATCGCTTGCAGCATTGCTGTGGGGTGCGGGGTGCGGTCCCCACCGCACTTACCCGCTGTGCCACCAGAGCCCATATGGCCTTCTTGTTTGCAAGTGCCGTCCTGGTCATTTGCGTGCAGAAGACGACGGCAGCATTCTCCTGGAGGGTCTCTGTGAGCACGGTGAGTTCCTCACGGGAGAAGTGGACCTGCCGCTTGCGGTCGCACGCTTTCTTCGCTACTTTTCCCATTTTTCTTGGTTTCGCTAGGGTGGATGACGGGTTGGGGTGTGTTTCAGGGTAGTGATTTTAGTGGTTGTGTGGTTTTAGTGGTTTTATAGGTGTACGGCGGGATGTTTCCCGTTCCGGGCCCATGTTTTAACTTCTGTTTCCGTATATTTCCGGTCACCGTACTTTACGGTAGGCGCACACTGCGGTGTCCGCTGTGATGGGTGGCGGTATTGCACCTAGGGCGCCGTACGGCGGCGGTGTGGGCCGTTTTGGGGTCATTTCCGCCATTGCGGACTTTGCACTTCCGCCATGCCGTGGTGCTCGTGCCCGATGGGTCGGAATGGGCCGCACTTTGCTCCTTCGTGCAATGGCGGAAACGCTATTTACGCTGTGGCGGTCCGGTCAGTCACTTTCCGCCAGGGTCGTAATGAGGGCCATAGTGTTAAAGGTAAGTCACCTAACAATACATGTTACATAAAAAGAAAAGAAGAAGAAAAATATATCAGTGATTATAATGCAATCATTGACCACTTATGGAATGCAAACATAGATGTGCAGTACATTGCAGAGAATTCTACTGCAGTTGCACGATATGTCACAGCATACTTAAACAAAGCAGAAAAGACAGAGCTCCAAGACCCCTGGAATGACCTGTCATCAGATAAAACATCAGATAAAACAGTGTCTCAGAAATTATACAGCGTGGGCATAAAAATTCTCTCCCATAGAGAATGTGGATCTTATGAAGCAGCTGGTAACTGGTACTGCATTGTATGGTAAATCTGAAAATATAGTATGGCTAAATCTTGGTTCAGCTAAATCTAGAAAAAGAGTTCTAAAATCATACGAAGATATAGAAACAATAGCCAAACGTGATCCCAACAGCCAAGACATTTTAAAAAACAATTTATTGGACACATACTACCCAAACAGAAGTAATACTTTGGAAACCCTGTGTCTATACCACATAGCCCAAAACTACACATACAAAAATAATATGAAACCTGATGAAAAAAAAGGTAAATACAGAGTGACAAACTGTGAAGGCAGCTTAGTTAAACTCACCAAACCAAATTTAATTAATCATATCAAATTGTCATTAAAGACTCCTCAACATAAAGAAGTATATTACATGTCCCTGCTACAACTCTTTAAACCATGGAGAAAAGAAGAAGAAATACTTGATAACTATGACTCATATGATGTAAACTTTACACAATACAAAACAATGTTGCACAATGAACAGCAACATGAAGAAGAACTCCAGGCCCAACTAGATAAAGAAACTCCTGACAGTAGTCAATCTTCTGTAACAGGAAGCCAAGAACCACTGCGAGAACCACTAATAATAAATGAGGCAGAATTAGCTATGATAGAAGTGGAAAACACCATGTGTCAGTATGAAGATAAAGAAGACTTAACTATACTACAATCAAAACTAAACAATGAGCAACGTAGCATTTTTCAAGAAGTAACAAAGCAAATTGCACATGGTGTACAACATGAAAATAAAGAATGTTCCTGCCATAATTATAAACCTATACTACTGTACGTCAGTGGTGAAGCTGGTTCTGGCAAAACATTCCTAATCAAAATCATCAGTAAGTTCCTTCAACAATTGACAAACAACAAACTGTCAGTTGTTGTCACTGCCCCCACAGGTTTAGCTGCCTACAACATAGGTGGTGTCACGTTACACTGATTACTACTATTGCCAGTAGAACACCAAAACAAATTAGACTATTACAAACTTTCTGCAGAAGCTGCAATGGAACTACGCAGAGTATTGAAACAAATGAAAATGCTACTAATAGATGAAGTGAGCATGGTCTCCAACCTAATGTTGGCTTTGATTCACCTCAGATTACAAGAAGTACTCAAAACAAACTATGAAGAGCTCTTTGCAGGAAAACACATTATTGTTTTCGGAGATCTTCTTCAATTGACACCAGTAAAAGGTGAGCCGTTTTTTAAAACATTAGGACACAAACTCTGCCGTAAAACTTTTGGCAGCATTGGAAATGTCAACCTTTGGCAACATTTCCAATACAGAGAATTAACAGAAAACATGCGGCAATCTGCAGATTTCACTTATGCCAACATCTTAAAAAGTATCAGAGTTGGTATACTTTCTAAAAAAGCAGAAGCAATATTGAAAACCCGGCACATTAATGCACTTTATGGCGATAATGCATGTGCTACAGATGTTATGGAACAATTAGCCCACAAAAATGTCAATTGTATGGCCTTAATGCCAACTCTTGCAAGCTGTTTCAAATTCAATGAAATAGTGTTGAGTAAAGAAATGCAACCAATAATGGAAATTAGCGCCACAGACAAAATAGATGTGCATGGTATGACACTACCCATGTGTGACCAAGCCACAACAAGACTAAATACTTTAGAAAAATCAATCTCAAACACAGCAGGCTTAGAAAAGATATAAAAATTATCCTTAAATTGCAGAGTAATGCTTAAACGAAACCTTGACGTGGACCAAGGACTAGTTAATGGAGCACTGGGTACAGTTGTTGGCTTTCAAACATACCCACGTGACAACAAAATTCAGTTTGTCAATATTCTCTTTGACAAACTTTCAGAAGTAAAAAGGATAAAACGCTCACCAGCTCGATTCCTTCTCTTCAAAGACATGTATGTACGCAGAGAACAATTTTCTCTAACTCTTGCATACACAGTCACGATTCATAAATCACAAGGTCTTACCCTAGAGAAAGCAATGATAGATATTGGTAACACAGTCTTTAAAGAAGGCATGAGCTATGTAGCACTATCACGCTTACGTACACATAACAGTCTATTTCTAATCAACTTTGATGCAAGTAAAGTAAACGCTGATATTCCTTGCATTTTAGAATACAATAGACTTCGCTCACTATACAGCCCCCATCTAAACACATATTCTGTTCCACAAAAAGTAAAACGTTATAAAAGAAAAATACATCAAACAGAAATGCAACAGGATGTCACTGCAAATCCTCCAAAGAGAGTAAAAGAAACTAATACTTCATCAAGTACCACAAGCAAAAAATAATCAATTAGGGTAAGTAAACCAGGTACTTCTTCAAAGAAGGAAGACAAACTCCAAAAAAAGCAGTCAGATACAGAACTACCTGGTCCATTTAAACTCTCAAGTATAGTTGGTGTAAGTTGCTACGCAAATGTAGCAATGAATATTCTTTTTCAATTACCACCAATTGTTAACAATATTTACTTACACAGTACAGACCCATTGTGTTTGCAAATGTTAGTACTTCACAGAAATGCAGCAAACAATCCTGACAACACATATAGTGTTTATGGAATAAGACAAGAATTGGACTACTGTGCTGGAATGGTGAAATTCACTATAAACTCACAGGAAGATCCACAATAATTTCTAATGTACTTACTACAAGTACTGGAAAACAAAAACATACCTATAAATGAAATCTTCCAGATTTCATACATGTGGAAACATACATGCACTCTCTGGAACAATGTGACACAAGAACAAATCCCCAATGAACGCTTCGTATATATATCAATACCTAATTGTGAATCTATTCCATTTCAGCAACTTGTACAAAATGCAAACCATGGTAGATTATGTTCTACCTGCAATCCAGATAATCGCTCCACGTTAGTAATACAAACACATAGTAAATACCTAATACTAATGCTTCTACGTTACAATGCAGATGGTACCAAAAACAACTGCAAGCTGACTGGATTCACACATGGTCAAATATCACTTGGAAAGAAAACCTTCACAACAATAGGTATAATCTACCACGCAGGAGCCACTACCAATTCAGGGCACTGCACTGCATATATAAAAAAGAAATGTGGATGGTTTGAATGTAATGATAGTACCATGACTCTAAAGCAGAGATCACCAGCAAATCTTACAAACGCTTATTTAATGTTCTTAAAACCAAAATTTGATAACTAAACTGTACTTAAACCTTAAGTAAACTTGTAGTAAAAGAATATAAACTGTTAGAATACTCCAAAAGCTATCTAACTGCCCAAAGATTCGACAACAACTAATCAGATAAATGAATACCACTAAATTAGAGCAAAAAATAGACAGTTAGAATACGCCAATTGGTATCTAACTGTCCCAAAATCTAACAATATCCAAACAGATAAATCAATACCACTAAAATATATAAAAAAATAGACAGTTAGAATACGCCTACTGGTATCTAACTGCTCCAAAATGTGACAATATCCAAACAAATAAATAATATGTTACTGCTCCAAAAAAATGCATCAAGCCAATGTATAAAGCATTAGCCAGAAACAACAAGTGAAGACTGAAAACAAACAAACAAATAAACTGTAGCATATCAGAAAAAGGTTTTTTTTTATCCAACATGGATTTTTTTTCTCCCACAGACCCAATGATTTTAGCAACGACCACAGAAACTGAGCAAATTGCACAAGAAATACATGTACTCCAGTTACTAAACCAAACAGTAAGTATATTATACACTCTATGCCCTGGCCACAACCATCGCAGCATATCACACCCATAGTATTTTATAACTTTGTTCCTTATAAATTTGTTTTTGACCCAAAGTTATAAGCAGCTACAAGTGTGATATGCTGCGGTGCTGCGGTGGTTGTGGCCAGGGCATAGAGTGTTGGGTGCATGGCTATGCACCCAACACTCTATGCCCTGGCCACAACCACCACAGCATATCAAATCCATAGAGTCAAACATTTCAACTATGGCCTATGGAAACTTTTAATGTCCGCAAACATTATGAGTGTTCTTAGAACACTTTCAACTTGCCAGCAAACAATACGGACAGAGTCCTCAGAACACCCCCATTTTGTTTAATGCGAACATTTCACGACACCGTGAGTGTTCTTACAACACATTCAACTTGCCATCAAACAATATGGACAGCGTCTTCAGGACACCCCCTACCAACATTTCAGGACAACGCGAGAGTTCTTAGAACACTTTCAACTTGACAACGAACAATACGGACAGCATCCTCAGAACACCCTCATTTTGTTTATTTACGAACATTTCTGGACACCGCCAGTGTTCTTAGAACACATTCAACTTGCCGGAGAACAATACGAACAGGGTCCTTAGAACACCCCCATTTTGTTTATTTATGAACATTTCAGGAAACCGCGAGTGTTCTTAGAACACATTCAACTTGCCATCGAACAATACGGACAGCGTCTTCAGGACACCCCCTATGAACATTTCAGGACAATGCGAGAGTTCTTAGAAAACTTTCAACTTGACAACGAACAATACGGACAGAGTCCTCAGAACAACCCCATTTTGTTTATTTACGAACATTTCAGGGCACCGCGTGAGTTCTTAGAACACTTTCAACTTGACAACAAACAATACGGACAGCGTCTTCAGAACACCCCCTACGAACATTTCAGGACAACGCGAGAGTTCTTAGAACACTTTCAACTTGCCATCGAACAATACGGACAGCGTCCTTAGAACACCCCCATTTAGTTTATTTACGAACATTCAGGACACCGCGAGTGTTCTTAGAACACATTCAACTTGCCATCGAACAATACGGACAGCGTCTTCAGGACACCCCCTACGAACATTTCAGGACAACGCGAGAGTTCTTAGAACACTTTCAACTTGACAACGAACAATACGAACAGCGTCCTTACAACACCCCCATTTTGTTTATTTACGAACATTTCAGGGCACCGCGTGAGTTCTTAGAACACTTTCAACTTGACAACGAACAATACGGACAGCGTCCTCAGAACACCCCCATTTTGTTTATTTACAAACATAATATGGACAGCGTCCTCAGAACACCCCCATTGTGTTTATTTACGAACATTTCAGGACACCGCGAGTGTTCTTAGAAAACATTCAACTTGCCAGAGAACAATACGGACAGCGTCCTCAGGACACCCCCATTTTGTTTATTTACAAACATAATATGGACAGCGTCCTCAGAACACCCCCATTGTGTTTATTTACGAACATTTCAGGACACCGCGAGTGTTCTTAGAAAACATTCAACTTGCCATCGAACAATACGGACAGCGTCTTCAGGACACCCCTACGAACATTTCAGGACAACGCGAGAGTTCTTACAACACTTTCAACTTGACAACGAACAATATGGACAGCGTCCTCAGAACACCCCCATTTTGTTTATTTGCGAACATTTCAGGACACCGCGAGTGTTCTTACAACACATTTAACTTGCCATCGAACAATATGGACAGCGACTTCAGGAAACCCTCTACGAACATTTCAGTACAACGCGAGAGTTCTTAGAACACTTTCAACTTGACAACGAACAATACGGACAGCGTCCTCAGAACACCCCCATTTTGTTTATTTACGAACATTCCCGGACACCGCAAGTGTTCTTAGAACACATTCAACTTGCCAGAGAACAATACGGACAACGTCTTCAGAACACCCCCTATGAACATTTCAGGACAACGCGAGAGTTCTTAGAACACTTTCAAATTGCCATCGAACAATATGGACAGCGTCCTTAGAACACCCCCATTTTGTTTATTTACGAACATTTCAGGACACCGCGAGTGTTCTTAGAAGACATTAAACTTGCCATCGAACAATACGGACAGCGTCCTAAGAACACCCCCATTTTGTTTATTTACGAACATTTCAGGACTCCGCGAGTGTTCTTAGAACACATTCAACTTGCTAGAGAACAATACGGACAACGTCTTCAGCACACCCCCTACGAACATTTCAGGACAACGTGAGAGTTCTTAGAACACTTTCAACTTGCCATCGAACAATACGGACAGCATCCTTAGAACACCCCCATTTTGTTTATTTATGAACATTTCAGGACACCGCGTGTGTTCTTAGAACACATTCAATTTGCCATCAAACAATACAGACAGCGTCTTCAGGACACCCCCTACGAACATTTCAGGACAACGCGAGAGTTCTTAGAACACTTTCAACTTGACAACGAACAATACGGACAGCGTCCTCAGAACACCCCCGTTTTGTTTATTTACGAACATTTCAGGACACTGCGAGAGTTCTTAGAACACTTTCAACTTGACAACGAACAATACGGACAGCGTCCTCAGAACACCCCCATTTTGTTTATTTGCGAACATTTCAGGACACCGCGAGTGTTCTTAGAACACATTCAACTTGCCAGAGAACAATACGGACAGAGTCCTCAGGACACCCCCATTTTGTTTATTTACAAACATAATATGGACAGCGTCCTCAGAACACCCCCATTGTGTTTATTTACGAACATTTCAGGGCACCGCGTGAGTTCTTAGAACACTTTCAACTTGACAACGAACAATACGGACAGCGTCTTCAGGACACCCCCTACGAACATTTCAGGACAACGCGAGAGTTCTTAGAACACTTTCAACTTGCCATCGAACAATACGGACAGCGTCCTTAGAACACCCCCATTTAGTTTATTTACGAACATTCAGGACACCGCGAGTGTTCTTAGAACACATTCAACTTGCCATCGAACAATACGGACAGCGTCTTCAGGACACCCCCTACGAACATTTCAGGACAACGCGAGAGTTCTTAGAACACTTTCAACTTGACAACGAACAATACGAACAGCGTCCTTACAACACCCCCATTTTGTTTATTTACGAACATTTCAGGGCACCGCGTGAGTTCTTAGAACACTTTCAACTTGACAACGAACAATACGGACAGCGTCCTCAGAACACCCCCATTTTGTTTATTTACAAACATAATATGGACAGCGTCCTCAGAACACCCCCATTGTGTTTATTTACAAACATTTCAGGACACCGCGAGTGTTCTTAGAAAACATTCAACTTGCCAGAGAACAATACGGACAGCGTCCTCAGGACACCCCCATTTTGTTTATTTACAAACATAATATGGACAGCGTCCTCAGAACACCCCCATTGTGTTTATTTACGAACATTTCAGGACACCGCGAGTGTTCTTAGAAAACATTCAACTTGCCATCGAACAATACGGACAGCGTCTTCAGGACACCCCTACGAACATTTCAGGACAACGCGAGAGTTCTTACAACACTTTCAACTTGACAACGAACAATATGGACAGCGTCCTCAGAACACCCCCATTTTGTTTATTTGCGAACATTTCAGGACACCGCGAGTGTTCTTACAACACATTTAACTTGCCATCGAACAATATGGACAGCGACTTCAGGAAACCCTCTACGAACATTTCAGTACAACGCGAGAGTTCTTAGAACACTTTCAACTTGACAACGAACAATACGGACAGCGTCCTCAGAACACCCCCATTTTGTTTATTTACGAACATTCCCGGACACCGCAAGTGTTCTTAGAACACATTCAACTTGCTAGAGAACAATACGGACAACGTCTTCAGAACACCCCCTATGAACATTTCAGGACAACGCGAGAGTTCTTAGAACACTTTCAAATTGCCATCGAACAATACGGACAGCGTCCTTAGAACACCCCCATTTTGTTTATTTACGAACATTTCAGGACACCGCGAGTGTTCTTAGAACACATTAAACTTGCCATCGAACAATACGGACAGCGTCCTAAGAACACCCCCATTTTGTTTATTTACGAACATTTCAGGACTCCGCGAGTGTTCTTAGAACACATTCAACTTGCTAGAGAACAATACGGACAACGTCTTCAGCACACCCCCTACGAACATTTCAGGACAACGTGAGAGTTCGTAGAACACTTTCAACTTGCCATCGAACAATACGGACAGCATCCTTAGAACACCCCCATTTTGTTTATTTATGAACATTTCAGGACACCGCGTGTGTTCTTAGAACACATTCAATTTGCCATCAAACAATACAGACAGCGTCTTCAGGACACCCCCTACGAACATTTCAGGACAACGCGAGAGTTCTTAGAACACTTTCAACTTGACAACGAACAATACGGACAGCGTCCTCAGAACACCCCCATTTTGTTTATTTACGAACATTTCAGGACACTGCGAGAGTTCTTAGAACACTTTCAACTTGACAACGAACAATACGGACAGCGTCCTCAGAACACCCCCATTTTGTTTATTTGCGAACATTTCAGGACACCGCGAGTGTTCTTAGAACACATTCAACTTGCCATCGAACAATACGGACAGCATCCTTAGAACACCCCCATTTTGTTTATTTATGAACATTTCAGGACACCGCGTGTGTTCTTAGAACACATTCAATTTGCCATCAAACAATACAGACAGCGTCTTCAGGACACCCCCTACGAACATTTCAGGACAACGCGAGAGTTCTTAGAACACTTTCAACTTGACAACGAACAATACGGACAGCGTCCTCAGAACACCCCCGTTTTGTTTATTTACGAACATTTCAGGACACTGCGAGAGTTGTTAGAACACTTTCAACTTGACAACGAACAATACGGACAGCGTCCTCAGAACACCCCCATTTTGTTTATTTGCGAACATTTCAGGACACCGCGAGTGTTCTTAGAACACATTCAACTTGCCAGAGAACAATACGGACAGAGTCCTCAGGACACCCCCATTTTGTTTATTTACAAACATAATATGGACAGCGTCCTCAGAACACCCCCATTGTGTTTATTTACGAACATTTCAGGGCACCGCGTGAGTTCTTAGAACACTTTCAACTTGACAACGAACAATACGGACAGCGTCTTCAGGACACCCCCTACGAACATTTCAGGACAACGCGAGAGTTCTTAGAACACTTTCAACTTGCCATCGAACAATACGGACAGCGTCCTTAGAACACCCCCATTTAGTTTATTTACGAACATTCAGGACACTGCGAGTGTTCTTAGAACACATTCAACTTGCCATCGAACAATACGGACAGCGTCTTCAGGACACCCCCTACGAACATTTCAGGACAACGCGAGAGTTCTTAGAACACTTTCAACTTGACAACGAACAATACGAACAGCGTCCTTACAACACCCCCATTTTGTTTATTTACGAACATTTCAGGGCACCGCGTGAGTTCTTAGAACACTTTCAACTTGACAACGAACAATACGGACAGCGTCCTCAGAACACCCCCATTTTGTTTATTTACAAACATAATATGGACAGCGTCCTCAGAACACCCCCATTGTGTTTATTTACGAACATTTCAGGACACCGCGAGTGTTCTTAGAAAACATTCAACTTGCCAGAGAACAATACGGACAGCGTCCTCAGGACACCCCCATTTTGTTTATTTACAAACATAATATGGACAGCGTCCTCAGAACACCCCCATTGTGTTTATTTACGAACATTTCAGGACACCGCGAGTGTTCTTAGAAAACATTCAACTTGCCATCGAACAATACGGACAGCGTCTTCAGGACACCCCTACGAACATTTCAGGACAACGCGAGAGTTCTTACAACACTTTCAACTTGACAACGAACAATATGGACAGCGTCCTCAGAACACCCCCATTTTGTTTATTTGCGAACATTTCAGGACACCGCGAGTGTTCTTACAACACATTTAACTTGCCATCGAACAATATGGACAGCGACTTCAGGAAACCCTCTACGAACATTTCAGTACAACGCGAGAGTTCTTAGAACACTTTCAACTTGACAACGAACAATACGGACAGCGTCCTCAGAACACCCCCATTTTGTTTATTTACGAACATTCCCGGACACCGCAAGTGTTCTTAGAACACATTCAACTTGCCAGAGAACAATACGGACAACGTCTTCAGAACACCCCCTATGAACATTTCAGGACAACGCGAGAGTTCTTAGAACACTTTCAAATTGCCATCGAACAATACGGACAGCGTCCTTAGAACACCCCCATTTTGTTTATTTACGAACATTTCAGGACACCGCGAGTGTTCTTAGAACACATTAAACTTGCCATCGAACAATACGGACAGCGTCCTAAGAACACCCCCATTTTGTTTATTTACGAACATTTCAGGACTCCGCGAGTGTTCTTAGAACACATTCAACTTGCTAGAGAACAATACGGACAACGTCTTCAGCACACCCCCTACGAACATTTCAGGACAACGTGAGAGTTCTTAGAACACTTTCAACTTGCCATCGAACAATACGGACAGCATCCTTAGAACACCCCCATTTTGTTTATTTATGAACATTTCAGGACACCGCGTGTGTTCTTAGAACACATTCAATTTGCCATCAAACAATACAGACAGCGTCTTCAGGACACCCCCTACGAACATTTCAGGACAACGCGAGAGTTCTTAGAACACTTTCAACTTGACAACGAACAATACGGACAGCGTCCTCAGAACACCCCCATATTGTTTATTTACGAACATTTCAGGACACTGCGAGAGTTCTTAGAACACTTTCAACTTGACAACGAACAATACGGACAGCGTCCTCAGAACACCCCCATTTTGTTTATTTGCGAACATTTCAGGACACCGCGAGGGTTCTTAGAACACATTCAACTTGCCAGAGAACAATACGGACAGAGTCCTCAGGACACCCCCATTTTGTTTATTTACAAACATAATATGGACAGCGTCCTCAGAACACCCCCATTGTGTTTATTTATGAACATTTCAGGACACAGCGAATGTTCTTAGAAAACATTCAACTTGCCATCGAACAATACGGACAGCGTCTTCAGGACACCCCCTACGAACATTTTAGGACAACGCGAGAGTTCTTAGAACACTTTCAACTTGACAACGAACAATACGGACAGCATCCTCAGAACACCCCCATTTTGTTTATTTGTGAACATTTCAGGACACCGCAACTGTTCTTAGAACACATTCAAATGGCCAGAGAACAATACGGACAGCGTCCTCAGGACACCCCACTTTGTTTATTTACGAACATTTCCAGACACTGCGAGTGTTCATAGAACAGTTTCAGCTTGCTTGCGAACAAAACTGACACATATTGAGTCCTCAGAACACCCCCCATTCAGTTTATTTAGAACATTTCAGAACACCTGTGATGTCCGCAGACAAATCAAACACAACAATAACATCTACCACATAAAAAACACAACTTTCAACCTATCTCATACTCTCCCACCTTCCCCAAACACTCCTACACACCAACACACTCTACTAAATACAAATTTTAAACCAAGTTTCACCGCGCTGTCCGCGGACGTCCGCGAATCCAAGATGATACCGAAAATCTGACGTGCTTCATGCTCCACACCATCCAATCAGCGAACACGTCACCTGTCCGCGGACATCATGCAAACTGATTGGCCAGTCAGGACACTGTCCGCGGAGTGAACAGGGAAGTGTGTCCGCGGACCGAACACAGATATCACTAAATTTTTATGACCTACTTTTTGGTCATTTTTAAAGAAACTACTGGACGGATTTTCACCAAAGCATGCTTTCGGGACCAAGCCGCAACTCCTGGTCCAAATTTGGTGAAAATCCGTCCAGGGGTTTGGGCTGTAGGCGCGAGCAAAGTTTTTTCCCCATTCAGTCTATGGGAAAAAAACAGGTTTTGGGACCCCCCCTATAACTTTGCCCTCCCCTAGACGAATCCTCAGCAAACTTTGCAAAGAAATTCAGAGTGGGCCATATATTTTTCTACAAAGTTTGGTGAGGATTCGTCCAGGGGGAGCGAAGTTATAAGCCGCCCAAATAGTGCTCTTCCTATGGTAACAGCAACTTAACTTAACCATAACTTTACATATATATATAATTTATTTATTTATTACACGGCCTGCGGTAGTTATGGTTATGTTGCTCAACCAATCGGAAGAGCACATTTCGTGCGGCTTATAACTTTGCCCCTTCTGGACGAATCCTCACCAGACTTTAAAGAAAAGTATATGGCCCCCTCGAATTGATTCTGTGAAGTATGGTGAGGTTTTGCCAAGGGGTGGCAAAGCTACAGGGTGGTCTCAAAATGTGTGGTTTTCCTCATAGAAGCAACGGAAAAAATGTTTTACTCATGCCTACAGCCCAAACAGCATACGTTACTCAGGGAATCCAGACGTGGATCCCTTGCTCACTATCCTTAGAGAGGCACAGCTCCACCCTACTGATGAGGTCCAACCAGACCAAAGCCCGTGTCTGGGGTTGCTGTTGGTACTCTTGTTCAGAGGAGAATTGCCCAGCAGTTCGGTGCTGGACTGTCCCAGGGCAGGACATAGACTGATATGTTTTGGATATTTCTCCTCTGTGAAAGATAGGGAGCTAAAGAATCTGGGTAAGGCGCTCACAACCAGGAATCCCGTTGACCCCCTAATTATTAGCTTAAAAAAAACCCTACCATAATTTTGTCAGTGTGTGATAGTATTTTTTTAACCAAATTCAATAAAATAAAAAATTATCATATTATGGATGTAGTTAGATACCTGTTGGCATATTAGCCCCCATGCTACGAGGTTACAGACTCCAGGGTAGTCCGCGGACAGCTGGCATGCTGGGTCCTTTGAGGATGCATGGAATGAAAAGGTGACTGTGGTGATTAGCCAATGAGGTTTGCTGTTTGTGGTTTGCAGTGAGAGAGAGAACTAGGTGTTTTATTTGTTGTGTGCAGGGAAAATGGCTGTGGCTATTGCTAGGAAGAACACAAATGTATGCATGGTGGGAGGTTGTGGCATGAATTCATTAAAAGGTTATACTGAATCTTATGGCATTTGTGATACTATTGGATTGTAGGGAGGAGAAGTTAGGTGGTAGACATTTTCTGGCCAAATATTATTCATGTGCATTGTGGTGGAAGCCGTTTGGGCCATGTGACTGCTGCATTGTTGCAGTTTGCCATTAAGGATTTCTTGAAAAAGCTTAATGGAACTGGTTCCAACTGTGCAGATTATGTTTTGTGCAATTAATCCAAGGCAAATATGGAGATGTCCAAATACATTGAGTCCAGACATGGAAAAAGTGGGAAAGCTTGTGAATAAAGGTGTATGTGCTTTTTGATACGCTTCAGGGTTGGCCTCTTTTTCGAACGAAAATATCATGTTGGATGGTGTAAATAGTTTTCGGAGCAATGGAGTGAACTGAAATGATGTTGGGAATGACATTTTTCTGTTCAATGTTAAAAATGCTTTGACAAAGTTCACATGAGGAACTTTAATGGGAAAATGTGGAGTGTATAGTAAAGCATTTGGTAATAAGATATAAAAAAAAGAAAAGGAAAAAAACAATTGAAAACCGAAAAAGGCTCTTTTAAGAGCCACAATTGTAGAATTAATTGTTTAAATTGAGTGTAAAGCTCATGAACCCCTTCAATTGGATGTCATGTTTGCAGACACTGGATAGTCCGCAGATGGCATGTCCTGCATCTGGGTCTTTTGAGGGTGCCTGGCATGGAAAGGGCACTGCGCAGACCGTGGACAGTCGTGGATGTCTGAGAACATCGAGGGGTCAACCATTCAGGTTTCCTGAGTGTGGTGCACAGGAAGAGAGGGTAGCAGGAGTTTTGTTTGGTGAGAGCACTGACGATGGCTATGGCTGTGGCTTTGAGGAATCAGAGTATCTTGATTTTGGGAGATTCTTCGATCCAGTCATTGAATGTGTATGCCGAAAATCATGGCATCTGTGGAAGTATTGGATTGCAAGAAGTGGACATTTTGTGGCATGCAACCACTGGGATCCTCTGTCTCATATGAGTATCCTTTGTGGTAACAGGAGCAGTTGAAGAAGATGGGGTGTCAACCTACATTTCCCTGAGGAAGGTACTGCCTTCCTCACAGCACACAGGCGGTTTGAATTGGTGTGGTCCCGTAGAACTACAGCCAAGGTTTTCCATGACTGAGTTCAACGGTGCACTCAGAGAATGTCTCCTTGGCTGTTCAAGCTTTCAGTACATCCCCAACAGTGGTGAAAAATGCCCACACTCAGGACTCACTCTGGGTGCTGGAGATAGGGACTTCCTCCACTTTATTTTTATCTTCCTCTTCATTCTGATCTGTATCACTGTGCATGTTCACCTGTCCGGGCTCTCCAGATGGTGATGCTGGTGGTGTGGTAGCTGGGGAGGAGGAATGGCCATAACAGATGCCATTTTAAGAAAGATTGCAGGTCTCCCTAATAGCCTTCCAAAGCAGGTGCTCATTCCTGGATAGCCAGATTGAGAATGAGGAAATGTAATGGGTGGGTCCCTTCAGAGGAGCTGTCCGCAGACTCTGCAGCTGTTACATTGGGGCGTGAGTATAATAAAAGGAACATGTAGGAAATTAAGGGTAAAAACCTATGATATTCAGTGGAAAAACTTTGTTAAAGGGATGTTATGGTTACTGTAAGGATATTTGGCGTGTTACAGTACAGAGTACAGCACTACTACACAGGTAGCAAACAGCACAGAGTACAGCACTACTACACAGGTAGCAAACAGCACAGAGTACAGCACTACTGCACAAGTAGCACATTTTTTTTTGCATTACCACCACAAGGGTGCGGTACATTGCTATATGGGTTACCAGATTAACAAGGAAAGACAGGCTGTTCAGTCAAAAACGATTTTAACATATAAGATGCAAATCTATTTTTACAGTTAAAAGCACACGTGCTCATTTAAAAATGCACACTATTTTTCACCTGAAATGCCTATGGTGCGAGAGACACATTTGAAAATTAACAGCTAACCTATTAACCATTAACCTGACTAATAAAACCTTATTTAACATAACCCACTAATAAAATGTGTTCTCCACTGCAGAATTAGGCATACTCTGAAAACCATTTAAATGTGTGTGCAGATTTTTTTTTCTTCTCTTCTCTGCCTGATTCTCCATGTTTTTGTGCACAGTAACTGCAGGAAGAAGGAAGTCAGATTTGCAACAATTGCAAATGTATAAGCGAAGCTATTGTTGAAGAGTAGGAGGATGAGAGATGATGGATTTCATTGGGACACGTCATACAGAGGGCTGAGAGGAAAGTTTTAGTGGGCAGTAACGGGGAAAATTCCAGGCAGACATTTTCTGCACTACTGGGGAGAAGACCTGGCTGTGGAACTCCTGACTGAATGCAGATTCCTGCGTCCTGCTACAGTCAAGATTTGGCCGAGCTGGGAGAAAGACCTTTTCCTGGTTGGAGGCATTCCTATCTGCAAAAGCTGAGAATTCCAGGCAATGACCCCGGCTTGAGAAGGAAAGGCGATCCTTTTACTGGGGTTAATCTTCAAGGGAGCTACATTCAGAAAGAGAACAGCTGAAGAAAACTCAGATAAGGTAATTACATAAGCGTGGGAGCCGTGTGTGTGCACGAAAATATGCAGTCAGTGTAGGAAAGGGAATTCCTGTGCGTGTCTTAATCAAGTGCTAATGTTGCAATTTGAGTTCTGTTCTCCGCCACTCTCTTTGCAGTGTGTCACAGACAATGCTTTGACTGTACCATTTTATTTCTGTAAAGAATGAGATCGTGTTTAAATACAACTTTTATAATACAGAAAAATATTTGAAAACAGACGGGTGATGTTTATTGTTTACCATTACAATGCTGATGATGTGGGGAGATTTTTAAACAGTGCAATGGTCATTTTAAGACAGATGTGTGCATGTCAGAATCAGTATGAATAATTGTGAGTGACTGTAGCATAGCTCGTTGGAGGTACATGAGCCAACGGGAAGAGAGACTCTCTGAACATAGCTCCCTACCGTATATAAGGTAGTGGAAATTACCACAAGATTACCATATATAGCTCTCTGTCGTAAATAAGTCAGTGAGTTCGCCCATGGTGGCACACCAACACTATCACTGGAAAATGTGGTATTCCTAGAATGCAGGTCTGAGGTCTCTCTAGTGATCACACGAAAAATCTAAGCAAAGATAAGGGATTCTGGACATTGGGGCCACAAATAAAACAAGGGAATTATGCTCACCAAAATACCACCAACCGCGCCTACCAACCACGTATACCAAATATGCAGGTCTGGGTGCTGAAATAATGCATGTCCATTGTATTATTGTTGCACATGGCCAAATCTGAATACAAAGAGTGATTATTGCTAAATTATTTTTCGGCGGTAATAAAATACCGTCAGGCCCCAAATCTCCACAAAATACCCTACATATTTATGGTGCGTTGCAGGCCGGGAAAGTGATCATAGAGTACCTACTGGGCGTGGCAAGCGTGTCTCACACTGCCATTTGCACATTAAAGGGAACCCATTTTATAATAGCAGTGTGCCACTAAAAACGAATTTCAGAATGTCACAAAGGGAAACCACATTCTCAGATCTAGTGCAATATTTAGAGGCAAAGTTATTTGCACATGGGAATTGGTCTTCGAATAGCACGTTAGAATGGAGTAACCGCATTCAGGGTGAGGTGCAGAAAGAAAAACTAGACAGTATTTTTGCAGAAGGCAGCATAATTCAGGTCTGCCTTACAAGATTATTGAATGCAGCCGATAAAAGTGCAGAGAAAGACTGTTTAATACGGCTATGCGGCAAAATATGGTTTATTTTAAACAAGTCCCTGCGAATGCAAGAGAATGATACTCAGCTAATTAACAGGTTAAAGACTGAATTAGAGGGGGCAAGTAAAAATCAGGAAATGTTGAGAGCAGAATTGGATGTATGCCAAAAAGACATGCAATTAAAATGCAGAGACTTTGATACTCAGTTATCCAAAAGCAAGAAACAATTTGAGGATAGTGAGCAAGAATTGGCACACTTAAAAGCCTTAGTGGATCACATTAGGCAGGATAAACATGAGGTTGTTTCAGAAATGCAGATTTTACAAAAAGAACATTGTGAAAAAGAAGGTGATCTCCAGAGTGCAGAACAAGAAATGATTAAAATGATCCAAGAAAGAGACAAGAGAAATAAAGAGTTCAATGAATGCCAAATGCAAATGTGCGAAATGCAGGAGGTGATTAATAAAATGAGTGATGAAAATAATTATTTGCATGATGAAGCCAACAGACTCCTTAAAAAGTGTAAGGACTTAGAACAGCAAATGTGCATTCCCAGGTCCCAGGAGAGGCGGCAGGGTACCACATTCAATGGAGTGGAGGTGAAGTCTAGCTCTGCCCAAAGAGCTAGTGCCCCAGAGACTGGGCCGGTGACTGAACTTGGTTGCAGCGCCCTTGGGGGATTTGATACTCCCATTGGGGGCAGCCACCAATCTCATACACCTGAAAACAGGATTGAATCACAAAATAGTGCAATTCCATGCATTGCAACAAGTAGCCCCATAAAAATAATGAAATCCATTAAAGCCCTGATCAAACCATTTAAAAAGGGAGGTGAATGCTGCATTGAGGATCACTTAGAAGCGGTGCATGACATTTTTAAAGCACTCCAGATACCTAGGGAACAGTACAGACAATATTTTCATTTAACTTTAGATGCCCCGACGGCCAGCATCATTAGGGGATTAAATGAACAGCAGAATATGACATGGCTGGAGTTTGAAAAAGAAATTAGGCGTCATTTTTCTCCTTTTCAGTCATTGCAGGAGGCAAAGAAAGTCGCGTACACAATTACTGCTGGACCTAATACATCCCCTCGCCAATTTTTACAAGACTTAAAAAGAGCATTCTCTCGCTTTGATGTATCTTTTGACTCAAATTCCAATGAGTTTAAAACTGCATAATTCTATGGGCTACAGAAAGACATCATATCCCAATTGGTCCGTGAATTTGACCGTGACAAGTCCCTTGAATGGATTGTACATCAAAGCACAAAGCTATATGAGGTACTCTATTGTCAGGGTAGAGAAAGTGATAAAATGAAAGATACCAGGCCTAAATCTAAAGAACCCTCAGCCACAGTAATGGAAATCAGGTCAGCCAAAATGTCCCTTGAGTCTGCTCAAAGTCAAGGTAAAAATAATGTGACACCTGAACAAAGGGGTAATCAACAAAGATCGCCATTTCCTGTACCAATATTCCAAACACATGATCCTAGTAATAGAGAGAGCTACATCAGCCCTAGGTATCAAGGGGACAGACCCCGGGTAGGATATCGGCCTGATATGGCAGGTATGAACAATAACCAGAGACAAAATCAAGATCAAAGAAATGATGGTCCCTACCAGTCATTGGGGACACAGAGCAGATTTGATCCCAGCACCATGATATATGGTAATCAGGATAGGCCCCGATATGTGGATCGATTTACTGATAATGGAAATCAACATAGGGGCCAGTACCCACAATCTGAGAGACAGGACATGAGGCAAAACGTGAACTACAATCCACGCCAGTACAATGATTCCCCACCAGGGGACTATAATCAAAGGATGGGTGCAACCCGCTCCCCTCCACAAATGAATCAAGAGTTCAGAAACCATCCCAACCGACATCAATCACCTGAGAGGTATCAAAATAGATCCAATCAGGGGGAAAACAACCAATATCGACCTAGGCCACAGAAAGAGGATCCTAGAGAGATGGAAAGGTTCCAGTGCCTTGAGGCCCAAGTGAAAATGTTAGCTGAGCAAATAGGAAAGCTCTATACAGCGCAAAAACAACCTTCCAAAGAGGGGGCTGATGGCCATAGCAATGACCGGGGGGCTTCCGAAAAGTGACTAAGTACTCATGATAACTGCAGTGCCAAAATGACAGATTGCTCTGATATAATTTTGCATAACAACTCTGAGGTGACTAATGGATTAAAAATGAAAGTACCAGTAAATGAAATTGTGATAGAAAGTGCAAATACTTCTAAAAAAGAGGTACGGTTTAACTTAGAGCTAAATAAAACAGTAAAGATTTGCACAAATGAAAAAGAAACATTAGGAATTCCAAAAGAACAAAGGGACAGATTTAAGAAAAATGACTCATGCATGGGGAATACCAGTGAACAGGGAGTAAGTGGGGATGCCATAGCTCCTTCCCTGGGCAAGCAAAACAATGACCAAACACAGACAGAAAAAGGAAATACTCGCAAGGAGGGTACAAGTCAATCACCTGAAGAATTCTTTGAGCCACATATTTTTGAAGAGGCTGAAAGGGCTGGTATTACACTAAATGATCACAAATGCACAGAATTAAAAAATGACAAATTGCTGAATGATGTTGTTACACATGTTCAGTTGGAAGGTTGTAATGTGGTCTCTGATGTTACCCAGATGGATGGGCGAACAGTGGCCACACTCCAAAAAACCTCTGAACATGGAGAAATGAATAAAATATCTCGCACAGAAATGGGTAAAAAGGAGGGAAAAATGTCTTTTCATTTACCAATGTGCTTAGCCAAAAGTCAAAAAGACCTGAGAAAGGTGAGCCCTGAAATCAGTAAGAATTCACATTTCTTATGTGTATTAGAGGAAGTTGAGGACAGATATTATGCACCCATCACTGTAGAAGAAAAATGCCACACCTTCGCTATGATTGACACTGGCGCACAGGCCACAATTATGTCCAAGGAGCTGGTAAAGAGTATCAATGAAGGGAGGCCTCCACAGAGTCAGATCACAGTGAAGGCAAATCAAGGCCCAGTGCATAACTTTAATGGGGAGGAGGTGCCCATCATAGGTGTAACTGAGGTTGACATAAAAATAGGAAAGCACAGAATGAAACAAGAGGTATTGATCACATCTATTTGTGAAATTCCATTTCTGATGGGGACAGATTGCCTGAAAAGATTGTCTCCTCTCATAGATGGGGTGAATGGAGTGCTGTGGTCCTTAACCAAAAAACCATTGAGGCCTAAGAAACTAAAATCACAAAACAGCAATATAAAAGAATGTCACACCGTTGCCAAAACAAATGATGCTGTGGAGGTATATCTCCAGAATAGCTGCATACCTAGTGTCACTGTTATATTAATGTGTCAAGACAAAGATCAGAGCGACAATGAAAAACTACCTGTACAAATATACTTGGACCCAAGGAAAGATTGGCAGACTGCCATAGATGAGCACACATTACGTTTCTATTTAAAAGAGAAAACATGCAAACAGAATATTGTTCCTAAATTGAGTCAGACAGAGGAAGTCATTTCACAAGTACTCTAATGAGCAAGGTATGGCAAATACTAGGTGTGAAAAGGAAACTACATATCGCATATCGGGCGGCGTCTTCAGGTACAGTTGAAAGAAGCAATAGGTCTGTTGTGGATATTTTAAAGAAATTTGTGGCAGAAGCAGGTTCCAGCTGGGATTTACGTTTACCATTGGTTTTGATGGCAATCAGGTCGACTCCTGCCAAAGCAACAGGTGTTAGCCCCCATGAGGTCTTAACAGGTAGGAAAATGGTGTTACCACAACACCTACTATACAGAACACATGAGCAAACCCTTGTGAGTGCATCCACAGTTCATGAATATATTGATGAACTGAGGAGACATTTGCAACATCCATTTGCTTTTGTGCAGAGAAATCTGGAAAGAGCTGCTGACAGTGCAAAGTCATATTATGATAAAAAGACATCAGTAAAGGAATACAGTGTAGGGGATCAGGTGTACAAGTTTCATTTTGGAAAAAGTAAACAGAAAAATTCTAAATTTCTAGCGGCCTGGCAGGGGCCATTTCGAATTATAGATAAGGTCTCTCCTGTAGTGTATAAAATTTTGAAAAATGAAGGTGAAACAGCAATAGAGCAGTTTGTCCATGTAAATCAAATCAAACCATGCCATCCCAGACATGAGATCAGGCAGCTTGAGCATGTAGAGACAGATAAAGTTCCTTGAAAAAAAAAGGAGAAAATAAGTGGGCGTAGTCAGGAGGCAGTGACAAAGAAGTTAAAAAAAAAAAAAAGTTGATTGTTATGATGGCACATAAACACTGTAATATATGTAAAAAATATAATATAAAATAAATATAAATAAATAAATAAATAAATGCACATATAATGGAAGTTCATGGTTGGTGTGCAGAGAGAAAGTGTGTTAAATATTGAATATCTGCTTGTTTTCTTTTAACTTGTGTTTAATTTCAGAAAAAAAAAAAAAAATGAAATATTTTTACCAAGCATGTTTTATTTTTGGCAAAAGGATGAAGTTAGTATTGTGCTATGTACTTAATCTGTTTATTTTCTATTTTGATTTAGACAATTAACATTATTTGATCGGAGGTTCCGAGATCAGAGCCCACGGGAGAGACGATGGAGTCCTGGAGTCCCCTGGATGAAGACCAAAAGATGCCTGCCTCCAGGTGGAGGTGAAGATAAAATAACCGGAATGCCAAAAGAGATGACTGCTGTGGATTCAAGATTGCCAAGATGAAAGAATACTCGAATGAACCGAATAACATCGCTGGTCGGGACATACCAAAAGAGACAAAACAGAAGTTCCGGCATATGAAGTTCCACGTATTTATTATTTTAATTATTTATTTTAATTTGTTATATTAATTATTTGTTTTAGTTAGTTGTTTTATTTCGTTGTTTTTAATTGACTTGGAAAATTTAAACTTAAAGTAATGCCACTTCCACTGAGAAGGCAAATGTGGAACATTTTATGAACTGATGGACTCAGATGAAATGTTGATTGCAAATTTTTCATTGATGCACATGAATATTCATTTTGTTGGATTGCTATATTGTAAAAAAAAAAAAGAACAAGTTGTTTTTAGGAATTGGCTTGGATTATAGCCAAGTTCTAAAAACAAAAGGAGGGTATATGTAAGGATATTTGGCGTGTTACAGTACAGAGTACAGCACTACTACACAGGTAGCAAACAGCACAGAGTACAGCACTACTACACAGGTAGCAAACAGCACAGAGTACAGCACTACTGCACAAGTAGCACATTTTTTTTTGCATTACCACCACAAGGGTGCGGTACATTGCTATATGGGTTACCAGATTAACAAGGAAAGACAGGCTGTTCAGTCAAAAACGATTTTAACATATAAGATGCAAATCTATTTTTACAGTTAAAAGCACACGTGCTCATTTAAAAATGCACACTATTTTTCACCTGAAATGCCTATGGTGCGAGAGACACATTTGAAAATTAACAGCTAACCTATTAACCATTAACCTGACTAATAAAACCTTATTTAACATAACCCACTAATAAAATGTGTTCTCCACTGCAGAATTAGGCATACTCTGAAAACCATTTAAATGTGTGTGCAGATTTTTTTTTCTTCTCTTCTCTGCCTGATTCTCCGTGTTTTTGTGCACAGTAACTGCAGGAAGAAGGAAGTCAGATTTGCAACAATTGCAAATGTATAAGCGAAGCTATTGTTGAAGAGTAGGAGGATGAGAGATGATGGATTTCATTGGGACACGTCATACAGAGGGCTGAGAGGAAAGTTTTAGTGGGCAGTAACGGGGAAAATTCCAGGCAGACATTTTCTGCACTACTGGGGAGAAGACCTGGCTGTGGAACTCCTGACTGAATGCAGATTCCTGCGTCCTGCTACAGTCAAGATTTGGCCGAGCTGGGAGAAAGACCTTTTCCTGGTTGGAGGCATTCCTATCTGCAAAAGCTGAGAATTCCAGGCAATGACCCCGGCTTGAGAAGGAAAGGCGATCCTTTTACTGGGGTTAATCTTCAAGGGAGCTACATTCAGAAAGAGAACAGCTGAAGAAAACTCAGATAAGGTAATTACATAAGCGTGGGAGCCGTGTGTGTGCACGAAAATATGCAGTCAGTGTAGGAAAGGGAATTCCTGTGCGTGTCTTAATCAAGTGCTAATGTTGCAATTTGAGTTCTGTTCTCCGCCACTCTCTTTGCAGTGTGTCACAGACAATGCTTTGACTGTACCATTTTATTTCTGTAAAGAATGAGATCGTGTTTAAATACAACTTTTATAATACAGAAAAATATTTGAAAACAGACGGGTGATGTTTATTGTTTACCATTACAATGCTGATGATGTGGGGAGATTTTTAAACAGTGCAATGGTCATTTTAAGACAGATGTGTGCATGTCAGAATCAGTATGAATAATTGTGAGTGACTGTAGCATAGCTCGTTGGAGGTACATGAGCCAACGGGAAGAGAGACTCTCTGAACATAGCTCCCTACCGTATATAAGGTAGTGGAAATTACCACAAGATTACCATATATAGCTCTCTGTCGTAAATAAGTCAGTGAGTTCGCCCATGGTGGCACACCAACACTATCACTGGAAAATGTGGTATTCCTAGAATGCAGGTCTGAGGTCTCTCTAGTGATCACACGAAAAATCTAAGCAAAGATAAGGGATTCTGGACATTGGGGCCACAAATAAAACAAGGGAATTATGCTCACCAAAATACCACCAACCGCGCCTACCAACCACGTATACCAAACATGCAGGTCTGGGTGCTGAAATAATGCATGTCCATTGTATTATTGTTGCACATGGCCAAATCTGAATACAAAGAGTGATTATTGCTAAATTATTTTTCGGCGGTAATAAAATACCGTCAGGCCCCAAATCTCCACAAAATACCCTACATTACAAGTTAAACCGAAAAACTCCAGAATGTGCCAGTTTTTACAAGAAACCTGCGCGACAAGCATCAGCAAGGACCGAAAGCATGCTTTTGCAATTTGTCTTGTGTTTTACTTTTTCCAAAGTGTCAGAATGTAAGTGGAAAAATTAGTGATATACATTTGGTATATTGGTAGTCGACCTGGCCCTCGGCAAACCCACATTTCTACTCTGATTTGCTTCTTGGGGAATGCGGCATGGCCGAAGCCCAGGCCGCATGGATTTGAAGACTGACCATGGCTGCGAGCTATGAGCACTGGCCACTGGTCAGATTATTAGGGTATAGTTGATACTTAGGATGCTGGGTTGGTCCAGTGAATAATAGGGGTGGTTTGGTGGAGGTGGGGTCATTGTTGGACCTTATGCTGGAGACAATTCAATGATGATTTGCATCCGCAGCATGCGCTGCTGATGATGATTGACATAAGTATGAGCTGCAAAAAATATGAGGTTTATAGTTCTTTCATATATAGAGGTATCATTAATAACTTATATACAGTGTTGTAATATGATGAAACATTTTTACTTATAAAAACCTATTAAATTGACAGAAAAAGTGTTGTTAGGGTTAAGATGCACTACACCCTTTGGACTCCTCCACCCTAGCAGTTAACCAGAGGCCTCCTACTTTGGCATCCCTTGGCACTTGCCTCCTGGGCTCCCGTGAGAACTTGCCCATTCGTGTTGCCCCTTTTATTTATGCACTTCTTTCACTGCACAATGCATATGTGCATTTGTTAAAGGGCAGTTGGTGTGTGGAAGTAGAATATGTTGATAGGGTTATATGTGGAGATTTTTTAAGTATTTGGTTGATGGGTGTATGACTGTTCGAAAGTATGCAATGCAAATGTGTATGCTACTGTAAAAATACAACTTTTATACAAATAAACATTAACATAAAACATTACGTATGCCTTTGATTATATTAAATTAAAATAAACTATTGCCTGCATCATTTGAATGAATTTAACCACATTGAAACCTGTTGCACAAACTCTGAAACATCTTTTAATGGACTGCCAAGGAACCGGGCAAGTGAGATATCGACTGTTTACCAGATTTGGTCTTGATAGTGCTAACTTTATACCAGATAAGTTTTGGGACTGGCTAATCGCAGGTGACCATAAACCTCTTACGATTGCAGTTGTGCAGGTGCTTGCCAGTTGTAACATTATTGATTAACCACTGTGTAAATGGATATTGAGATCATGTAGATTTCTCCTACTCCCTCCTTATGCCTGAAATTTGAATCTAACTATTGGGTCCCTTGTATGAATTAGATGTTTAAGTCATTTGCAATGTGTTTTGGATTTAGACATTTTATAGAATGTTCCTTTTATACTTTTATATTGCTTTGTATTTCTTTTTTTTATCTTTGTTTTAGTCTGTTTTATATTTAGTAATACTAGAGTATTTGTAACATGTGATTGTTGAACGAATTAAATTGTGCATTCCTTTTTTTTCTCTTGTAAAAGGATGTAATATGTTGTGTCTTCTTTTGTAAAAGGTTGTTTCAACCAAATACAAATAAAAAAAGAAACATGGTGTTACTGTCATTTTTGATGTTGTAGTGAAACATGCAATTCAGGCCATGTTGTAACAGAACATTAGGAGATATATTGATTTACAGTAATTCTAACACAATTAAGTTTTCACAACACAATTAAGTTTGCCATGGCTTGCACTTTCCCGCATCCAAGATTTACATGCTGGGCACGAAACACTATTTGGCTTTGTGGAAACAAACCTACTAAAGTTGGCAAGTCACTTTTTATTTTCCCACATAGCTCACTTCCATTCCATTATCCAAGGTAATTTCCACCAGCATGTAACAACATTACATCTGTCATTTTGCCATGCCATTTTGAACCACAATATTCATGCCAATTCAACTACATTTTCAAATGGTAGCATTGTAAGCACTCATGTCACACAGCTGTGAAGACAAAATATCCACAAATCTCTAATAATAAACACTTTCTTTGCTGCATGTAATTAATAAAAAGACACGTCAAATATTACCAATTGCACAATATACGGTCACACTGTTAAATTCCATGTAGCAAACATGCATTTTCAAAACATAAAAGACGCATTACATGTATGACATACATAGCCACTGGTAAATGGTGAAACACAAACAGACATCAAGTACATACCTGAACATACACCACATTTTGAAATCGCAGCTTGTGTCATTATTAATGTACTTCAATGATAGCATTCACAAATTCCCTTTCATAAACTTTTAAGACTCTTTCCTATTATGTTTATATGGTGGCGTATTCCTGTCATCACAATACGTACAGTCTTAGAAAAAACACATTACAACACTGCTGAATACGCCCACATACTTTAACAACACGTCCATGCACGTTTACTAGTACCTACGTACATTACCAGCATGAAGCATGCACACGCTGTTTCACTCATGCCTATGTACTTTACAAGCATGACCCAGCTTATTTACTTACCCTTAAATATTTTTTAACACGCCGTACACTACCTATGTATAATAGAAGCACTTGAACAAATAAAATAGTAATCTCACAAACGGTTGCAATTCCGCCCACTTCAATCATCAAACCCCATACCAAGAAACTTCAAATTCTTCTAATCAAAGATTGACAGATAATCCACACTGCTCAGAGTACAACTTCAACAAATGGATCCAAGAATCTCCCACCATACAGACACTATGCTTCTTCATAGGGATAGCCATAGCCATCTTCACTGCACACAAGAAAGAAAACACTGGCTACCCTGTCTTCCTGTACACCACAACCACAACACTTGATTGGCTAATCCCTGATGTGCGCGGACATTCGTAACTGTCTGCTGTTTCTGCAGTCCTCTTTCCATGCCAGGAATCCTTAAAGGACCCAGATGGCAAGTGTGGGTCTGCTGACTCCCGCCTTGTCCGTAGACTATTTGGCCAATTAAAGGGTGTGTAGAGGTTGAAACTCAATTTGAATCATTTATTCTACAATAATGGCTCTTAAAAAAGCATTTTTCTGTTTTTTGGGGGGTTTGTTTAAAAAGACCCCTTTTGTGCTTTTCTTTGCATTTGTGTACTATACTAACACATGCTGTACTGTAGTTATTTGTTTTTTATAACTTCTAGAAAAAATGCTTAAAAAAATCTCAATTCCAACATCTCTCAAATGAACTCCACCTCCACAAAAAATGTTCATGCCATCAAACTTCATGTTCTCATTGTCAAAATATGCCATTCCGGCAGTGTGTAAAAAAACACATGCAGCTTTATTGACATGCTGCCTGGCATTTTCCATTTGTGGAGACAAAGCAAGTTTGGATGTTTCCACATTTGCCTTTGATTTATTTCTGAAAAAATAATCTTTGCAGCTGGAAACAGTTTCTTTAGGCTTTTCAACATATCCTTCATGGCAAACTGCACGATACTGCAGTCACATACCCCAAACTTTTGCCTCCACAATGCACAATAATGATGTTTAAAGTCAGCCATATTCTCACAGAATGCTAATAGGGTCGCCCAGTTTAATAAACAAACTGCATATTGTGAAACCTCCACATCTTCCGATCCAACAGTAGCAGAAATCCCACAGTATTCAGTGTAAACTTCAATGAATGGATCTAAGGACCTCCCACCATCCACACACTCTGCTTGTTCCTATCCAAAGCCACCTTCACTCCAAACAAGAAAGAAAACACTTGCTACCCTGTGCTCCTGTACACTTCAATTCCTTCTCCACAACCACAAAACCTGATTGGCTAATCCCCTGATGTCTACGGATGTTCACGACTAAGACCCGGACACCATAGCACACATCACCCCTTCTATCCGTTTTACCTTTATGTTTGTAACACTCCCTCATTGGCTGCTTCCAAACATCACACCTTCATCCACCAATCAATCACATCCAAAAGCTCTACATGTAAACATGTCACCTCGCTTCAACACTTCAGATGTACATTTCAACTCTCAGAGTACATGTCTCCTGATAGTCATAGCCTCCTACTGTGAAACTCTCCAAGGTATCTATTTGCAGATTCAACAATATATACATCTAAGAAAACATAGTACAGGTATGCTTATATTTTTTTAAGTAATTTTTTCAAACACCTCTATAAATATAAATACAGGGTTGCTGTGAATAATCATGTAATATGCATCTCAATAAGCATATTCTCTTTTTTAACCACTGCTATCAAATGCCATGTATTGCAAAATTTTGCACCTGATCACATCAAGTGGAATTACTTACATGTACTGCCAACATATTAAACATTCACACACCAACTGCCACTTAACAGTGTTCTCCAAATATTTTGCAAATGGATTTCCCTTACTTGTTGAAACATGTTACAAACAGTGCTGCTGTAAACGCACATATGCATTTTTTTACTTTCAACAAAATGCTCCTAAAAAGAAACACTTTTAAACAAACAGCATTTTGCATTTTTCCTTACGTATATAATTGCATACTTTCCACCCTTTCTCATCACATCTCTTTTAGTGCCACAATTGTCCATCTGCTCACACATGTGTATACTTCTAAGGTATCTATATGCAGCACTTCTCCTTACATACAAAATACTGCTCTTTTCCAATTATAAGACACCATACTCTGCTTCAACTACAAACGGACATTGCATTACCACTATACCATAGTTTCCCTATTGTAAAATCACTGCAACACATCACAACTACATTACACTACAAATGCAACACTTTACTTATTAAAAGCACCACCACAAAAATTGCCCTACTACAAATACATACATTTTTCATGCATTTGTACGTGAAGCCAAACTTTGCTGTAGAGCCCTAGAAGAAACTTTCCTGTTCTGCAAACACACCCTAGATATACATCTTTTTTACACGCCAATTTTTACCCTGTTCCTTATAAGGTCCCACACAGCACTAGTCATGCTCCAACTGTTCTAACAACATAGTTAACATACTTTACTACTCCACCCATAACCCAAACTTATTCACTCTTTTTCCAAACAACTCCTCCTACCTTCATAAATAAGAACCTCTCTTAGTGAAACTACGTCACCATTAGCACATATACCAACTAACTTTCTTTTACAATTGCAGGAAAAAAGAAGATTGCAAAGACAGCTACCGAGGAAAGAACACTCTTCGCATCCTCTAAAGTAAGTAGATTAATATAGCATATATGTCTCTAAATGAAACAATGTACTTTCACTATATTTTAGCCTAGAGTATTTTTTTCTACTCAACAATATTGTATTTCATTCTTACCCAATCTATTGCAGCTTTCACACTATTTCTATTCCTATTTAAACATTGTTCTTTATTCAGTATACCACAGATGCCTTACTGCCTAACAATGCATCCACCTCTCATTAACTTCTATACCACATTTTAATTTCTTTACTCTTCTAGCTCTAGCCACATGAGGTCCTTAATTCCAACCCAACAACTTTCACACTCATTGCATTCCAAATCACTAACACACATTAGCACACATACACACACTTCCTCACCCCTTTTCAATTACACCCCACAGTCCTCATACATATGCACTTAAAACCACTGTTTTCCTCAACACATCATAACATTCCTATTTATTCAATCACACCATCACTCCCTTACTCACTAACACAAGTAGTGCTCAACACATGCTACTATCAGTATTTCCCATTCCCCATCACATATATATACTTATTTTATACTACACCAGCCAATTTTAATCTCATATTTACCCAATCACATCACACCTATACTGCCTCTTACTCTTACAACCTTCCTAACCACACCTATCATCCCACTACATAATCACACACCACTCTATTCATCTGTACAATAACACCCCCACACCAGTGGCATCTCTAGGAGTCAAATTTAGGGAGGGGCACAGAAGGAGCCACAGACAAAAGTAAGGGGCATATAAAATGGCGATTATTATGCCTTCCCGAACTGATGCGTACCCAAACCTGACATCCTTCCCCCAACCAACCAGAACTCAGGCCCTATACCTGGCATCCTGCCTCCCCTCCACCATAGCCCAGACCCATTACCTGGCATCCTTCTAACCCCACCATGCAGAGCCCAGGGACCTGGCATCCTGCCTCCCCAGAGCCCAGGCCCCATACCTGTAATCCTTTCACCCCCACCACCCAGAGCCCAGGCCCCATACGTGACATTCTGCATATACTCACCACCCAAAGACCAGGACCCATACTTGGTACCCTTCCTCCACACCACTAGAGACTAGGCCCCATACCTGGTCTATTTGTCCTCCCCCTATTACCCAGGACCCAGGCCCCATACCTGTCATTGTGCCACCCTCACCATAGCCCAGGCCTCATACTTAGCATACTGCCCCCGCAAGAGCAACAGGACATAATTCAAGCCCCACACCTTGTATCTTTCCCACCAACACCTAGAACCCAATCACCATACCTGGAATCTTTCATCCCTACCACCATTATCCAGGTATTTGGCATCCTAGCCCCCACTAGCATAGCCCATGCCCCATATCTGCCATTCTGCTGACTCACGACCAGAGCCCAATCCCCATACCTGGAATAATTCCAGAACACAAGCCCCAAACCTGTCATCCTTTCCCCATAACACCAGTGCCTAAGCCCCATAATAAAGATGTTCATTGATATAAGCAAATAAATGACTAACTGTGATGTTTCCAAAGTGAAAAAGGTTGCTTCCAGTTTTTATTAGGTGGTTTGTTGAGCAATGTATGATAACAGTAATTACCTTAAAATCCTCCTACACAGCCCTAGCAAACAACCTATCTTCACATACAACTCCTCACTGTATCAATACAGATTACTCAAAAGAACGCATACTACCCAAAGAAATTCCCTAAATAGCACACTAACCTACCAAGATACACCAATGCAGCTCCCCACACTCATTAAACACCACAAGGATGGATGCAATAATCATATAAACAATTTAGTTACGAACCTGGAGTGCACATTAACCATTGCTCCAGACAACTCACAAAGTATATAAAATGTGCATGCCAGAGAATCCACCTTCTCAGATCATGCACACATCAACATTGCAACAAAACAGCCTTGCACTGCTTCTGCATTAGTCTCATACCCCACCTCTTGAAGATCCTGAAAACCCAAGAAACCATGTAAATGGTGGACCGCTTACTATACAAAACTCAATAACATAGCATAACAGGACACCGCCAAATGCTTCACTCATTCTACTTCTGTGAAGAAGGGGAACTAATAGTTGGCTCTGTTAAGGTCTGTCCACTATACGTGAAGAGATTACATTATTTGCCCAGGATCACACACTTTGGTTAAACAGTCAAACTGGTATTTTAACCCAATCTACAGTTTAGGCATTTGAACAAATAACTTTCAAGCTGAACTTGCTACATATATGTAAACAACATTTTTGTAAATTCCGGATTTCAAAGCGTACAATAATACTGCCTGATAGAACAGAGTTCAGGTTTCCCATGGCCATGCACGAGAAGGTGACCCAGTCCTGTTTATGCTTGCAATTGTGAAATATGTAGTTTTCCTAAATTTCAAATGGTATAGAAATAAATGCAAGTCCCAGAACGCAGAGGCATACAAAGAGGATTGGATGGCCTTCTCATGCCTGGCCGCTGGAAGCTTGAGAGTTATGATAGTTTACTTGCAAAATACACATATCTCAAATTAAAGTAACCTTCCAATATGTAAATCCTTAGTGAAACATGTTAAGCCAAACGAATATCGTTGTAGTTTTATTTTCCACATCTTGAAAGGAAAAATTGAAGAATAATGTAAGCCTGAAAATAAACTTCCTATTACACAACTGTACTTTTATCACTTTAAGAAACACTAAAAAGAGTAAAGTTACTAGGATAAAGATGACATATGTCAAAATCATTCAGCTTGTTGTGCAACTATGTAAGAACATTTAATTATCCCTATAAAGCAATCACATGTTTCCATGTTAAATTAGTAGACTTAATTACTTACTTTGTAAAAGTAAGCTTTCTTGTGTAACTTTAAATATCTTGTAAATGAAAACCCACATACTAGGCAAGCCAGCTGTTAGGAGTTAGGAGTCTCTCAGATGCAATACAGGACCCATCAGTTAAGACAAAGGAGTAATTGTAGGCATTAGGGCCACAATAAAGGGCAGGGCTGTGTGCAGACCAGTCAAGGAGCTCTGTCCAGCTGCGAGGTGTAATGGGCTTTATTTCAAAGTCAATAAGCCCAGTTTAAGCAGACTTGGCAACACTCCCACTGCAGGTCTTCACCTGTCCCTGTGCAGGGGGGGCACAAAAGGATGCACCTCATTTTGCAGCAGCATCCAGTGCCCCCGGCCATACCCTAGCAACGCCACTGCCACACACCCATGCATAATACATCCATAAACATTCCACAACTTTCAAACACAAACTTTCTTTTTTCCCAACAGACAGAACCGAATACCTACTAAAAACCAACTACATAAAAAAACATCCATATAGTCATCCACGTATAATAAGAGAAAACATTAAAACAGAACAGCTAAAAAAGTTGTACAAACAAAAGCAGACCTACAAATGAACCTAATACTATATCTACCAATGCTAACGTAAAACATTTTAAAAAATTGATTTAACAAGAAATGTTCCACCGTAGAGTTCATAACAATCTTATTAAGAAAGCTTAAGAGTCACAATCTAGCCTTAAAAACTACTGCAGAAAACTATTTCTTGAAACTTTAATTGGTAACACATTTCTACTAAAGAAAAAGCTAGTAATATTAATTTTAAACAGAATGAAATCACTAACTAAATTAATCAATACATTACAAAAAGTACTTCTAAACATGTGCAATGTCACTATAGAATCCTTTACATACTTTTGTGAAGGTGAATGGATTCACAAAAGGAGCACAGAACCACATTTCAATGAAGAGGCTCATAAACAAGAACAAAAAAGCCCAATGGTCATAGACAATAATGGCCGAGGCTATGAAGTGGTAGGAGACACCATTATGGCAAAAGAAACCCTCATCGAACAAACATCCCCAACAAACTTTCAATCAAATGTTCCTTTTGCCCAAACAAACCGTCTTATGTAAAAATGGATGTGCAGTTCAATATGTAACGTATGCCAGACAAACCTTCAAATCTGTACTACAATTCCTCAATCACTATGTGAAACTAAAAGACAAAAGTAGAATCAAAACTCTGCAAACAAAGGACGCCAGCCCAGTCCGCATCCACACTGGACTGCAAGGACATTCATTAGCCTGCATTTCAGGAACTGCTTGCAAAAGCACCTTCTACCACATCAACATTTTAGCAACACACCATTCTGCTATATGAAACATTGTGGATAGACTGTAGTATGCAGAAAGGCCTGCTCTGGAACTGCACAACTTAAATAGCATTTCCTACATGGAACAGCAAAAGAACTCCTTCAGGAAATAGAGCACATCCAAAGTAAATATTTTGGAACTGAAGTTGACTTAGAAAATTCAGTAACTTTAGAAAACATTAGCAAAGACCTCACAAACATCAACCTCCTTTCAAACACACACAAAAAAGAAATAGCAAAGTTTCAAAACACATCTGCTGAAATACTAGACAAAGTAAATGTCTGTTGTTGCAGAACTTTTTACAAAATGAGCACCTAACAGCAGAAAATAAATACAAAATAACTAACCCCTCAATACTTTGCACATACTGCAATACAAAGCTTGAACTCAACCAGATGCCATCACATGCTATCACTAATAACTTCCCACTTCCAAGAGCTCTCCAACAACTTAACTTGTATGAAAGAATAATAATACAAACAGTACACCCTTTTCAAGCTATAATTCGCCTTCAACTGAAAACTGCCAAATTGCCTAATTTGGCAACAACTAGTCGGCTTAAACAAAGTTAGACAAGCCCTTCAATATCTCAAAGAAAACAATGAATAGTACAAAGATATAAAAATAGTGAAAACTTAAGAGAAAATACCCAAATAATTGAAGATTCACCACATACTGGTCAATTTGAACATGTAGATCCTGTTGCACGACATAATCTCACTCTGCACCTTAGTCATCACCCATAAATGCTTGTCAAACTGCGCCCCGAAATACCTATCAGACAAATTCTCCAAACATCAACCAGACAAACCCACTCGATCGGTCTACTCGCATTGCCTCACTATCGCAAGGTACAAACAAAACACAGCTGGAGGAGCAAGCTTTCCAGTGCGTGCCACCAAATTCTGGAACTCTCTCCCTCTTACCATCAGAATGGAACCTTCCTTCTGGTCTTTCAGAGCCAAAGTAAAGAGCTGGCTCTTTGTTAAGAAACATTAATTGAGCTCTCGGCCTACTCCTTACCGTCATTCTGCCTCACTGCCCGTCTTTGCACTGTCATCTTACTGTAACCACTGGCAACATCTTTATGCTCTTACTTATATTTATTTGCAAATCGACTAACCTGTAACCTTCAGTTGACTAACACATGTGTCTCATGTAACCCTATGTATGCCTGTAACTCTGTCACAAGTTCTCAGCGCCCAGTAACCTCAGGGTTAGGTGCGCATTATAAATAAACTAAACTGCTTCAGCCAACATTTTGGACCAGTATAAAATTCACCCACTACATTCCAAAGACACCATAGAAGATGAATTAGAAACATATAAAATGCATCAAGCCAAAGGATCCCCGATAAGCATCTGGGAGAAAAGTGTAGAAGCACGTGTTTTTCCTCTACTCTTTCCTACTGGAAAAGGAGGAAGATATGATGAAAGATCTACACAAATTAGTGCCTCAAAATGCCGCTCTTTCCTAATGTATTCTGAAGACCCAAGATTCGGACAAAATGTAGAATACATTTTCCACCTCCCCTTCAAAAGCAAACTTGCAACTGTATGTTATGGAGTTGCACACACATTAAAAACAGGCTCTAATTTCTTAAACCCATCCACTACCCATCTGCTTCAAAAGATAAAAGACAAACATGAATATTTGCTAGTCAAGTATCACAAATCTCTTGGCAAACATGCATTGTACAAAAGAATACTGTTTCCGACGCTGATGGAGGTTGTATGCTAAGGAAAATAGGCCCACCCACATGGTTGTTACTTTAAGTTGTGCAGCATATGCATGGGGTGACTTGCATGACTTCTTGCAAACCAAAATAAAGAGGGAATAAAAATAAACACTCTGTTCTCTTGTCTTGGTGTAATGCGTTTGACTAAAACATGGCGCCTGTGTGCAGTACTTTTTGGATGTGCCCAGAGCCATTATGTACATTTGCTCCAGGCCTCAGTGGAATCTGCACATGATGCAAACTCTTCTCATATTATTCCACTGGTTGCTTATGTTATTTTGCATTGTTCCAATGACACATTGGAGAGAAGATACAGGCATAGGCTACAATGAGACGGAGCCACCTGGTACCTGATAACGTTTTTATGGAATTTGCTAAAGCCGAGGAGAAGTTATGTAGGTGTTTTTTGCTGCTTTCTTGGGAAAGGGAAGAGTTTTCCCTCTTGGCGTTACCATGGGTCACTCCGGCCGGAGGCCATGCAACTGTCATCAGGTAGGGACTTGGAAAGCCAGAAAGTTCTGGAAAATGCCATCACACATTTGCAGATTGTTAAAAATAGGGGTGCCAGAGCGGCCAGACAGAAAGCTTAATTGGAGAATTGACACATCGCTCCAGGCCATTGAAGCCAAGAACTTTCTGTCTGCCTGTTTGGGAGCTTTTCATAGACTGCTGTTGAGATGAGGGTGTGCCTTGAAGCTGTGTAAAAAGTGATTTATTGCATTTAGATTTCTTTTATTCAATGATTAGTTTATTATTCTTATTGCAATTATTCATGTATGTATGCTTTTGGTGAATAAAGAGGCTGTATAAGAGCCATTTTACAACCTAGCTGAGTGTTTGTGTGTAGATACTTGCCACTAAGCGTTCAAACTTTTTCATTCAGTGTACTGGGAAGAAAAATAGGAACCATATCTGTGCACTCTCTCAAAAGCAAAACACCCTGTCAATGTATCAAGGTACTTTCACCATCGCTTCATTGCCATGCTGCACTTCATCTGCAATAACACGACTCCTCCACTCAGAGAAGTGGAACACTACTTTTGGAGAAAAGAAAATCAATCCAGAGGAGCACCACACAACCACATGCTTTTGTGGATAAAAGATGCCCCCAAATTTGGCCATGACAGTGATGCCACTGTTTTATAATTTATTAAAACATACATTACCTGTGATATCCCTTCAGACACCACACATAGTGATTTACATACACAAATCTTACGCTTCCAATAAGTGTGGCAAATACTGCCAACGTCGATATAAAAACAAAGGTAAATACTACACCAAATCTTCTGTTCGTTTCCCTAGACCAGTTTGCACAAATGACAAATTATTAGCATGATGTCTTCTGTTAGACACAGTATAAAAGGGAAATCCCCTACAAACACATACAACATTAAAAGGGATGAAGCATCCAAGTACATCAATGATTACAATATGATCATTGCCCTATTGTGGAATGCAAATATAGACATACAATACATTGAAGATAATTCCACTGCAGTTGCAAGATATGTCACAGACTAGCTTACCAAAGCTGAGAAGACAGAACTAAAAGAACTCTGGGATTACATATCATCTGACAAAACACTGTCAGAAAATTTGAACAGCTTTGGTATAAAAATGCTCTCCTATACAGAATGTGGGTGCTACGAAGCTGCAGACCATTTAACAGGTATACCCTTATATGGAAAATCTGAAACATTGTCTGGCTAAACCTTGATCCAGTTTCATCACAGAAAAGCGTACTGAAATACTACCAAGAAATCGAAATAATAGCCACAAATCATCCTAACGGCCAAGACATTTTCTAAAACAATTTAATTGACACATACTACCTAAACAGAAGTACTGCTTTTGAAAACATGCACCTGTACGACATAGTCCAAAACTATTCCTACAAAAAAAATGTCATGCCTAGCAAATATTCAACTAGTAAAACATATGAAACCCAGCCTAATTAATCAAAAGAATGATCATTTGCTTCTCTGCAACATAGAGGACTTCATTACATTGTCCTACTGCATCTTTTCAAACCTTGGAGAAAAGAAGAAGTATTATTAGGTGACCATGACTCATTTCAAGCTGCATTCAATGCAAATGAAAGCAGTATAACAAATATCAATTTCAAATAATACAAACAAATGCTGGACAATGAACACCAACAAGAGGAAGACATTGAACTTCTACTAGATAAAGACACTCCTGAAGGCAGTCAACATTCTCTTACAGGAAGCCAAGAACCACTTGGTGAACCACTAATTCCAAATGAAGCAGAAATAGCCATGACTGAGATAGAAAATACCATTTATCAATCTAAACAATCTGAAGGAGACATGTCAGTCCTCAATTCACAGCTAAATGATGAACAACTCACCATTTGTCTGGAATCCGCAGACAAAATTGAACATGGTTTTAAACTTGAAACTAAAACTAGCTGTAAAAATTATAAACCTCTGCTCCTGTATGTAAGTGGTGAAGCTGGTTAAGGCAAAACATTCCTCGTTAAAATAATCAGTACATTTCTACAAGGCTTAACAAACAACAGCCTTTCAACTATTTTATCAGCCCCACATGTCTCGCTGCCTATAATATAGGAGGTGTAACTTTACACTGACTACTGCTCCTCACAGTACAACACCAAAACAAATTAGAATACTACAAACTATCAGCAGAAGCTGCTTCTGATGTACGCAGAATTCTGAAACAAATGAAAGTCCTCCTGATTGATGAAGTAAGCATGATTTCCAACCTCATGCTGGCTTTAATTCCTCTCAGAATTCAAGGAGTACTAAAAACTGACTACGAAGAACTATTTGGAGGAAAACACGTGATTGTTTTTGGAGACCTCCTACAGTTAACACCAGTAAAAGGTCAACCTATTTTCAAAACATTAGGACACAAAGAATGCCGTATTACACTCGGCAGCATTGGAAATGTAAATCTCTGGCAACATTTTCACTACAGAGAACTAACTCAAAACATGTGTCAGACTGCAGATCTCACCTATGCTAACATTTTAAAAAGCATTACAACTGGTCTGCTTACTAAAGATGTAAAATCCTTCTTAAAAACTAGACTAACCTATGAGCTATATGGACAAAAGACATCTGCCCTGATGTTATGGAACAATGAACTCAACAAAATATAAAATGCATTTCCTTAATGCCAACCATTGCAACCTGTAGTCATTTCAATGCTACAATGTTGAAAAATGAAAGGCAACCCATAGTGCAAATTAGCTCCACAGACAAAATAGAAGTGCATGGCATGACACTCCCAATGTGTCAAGCTACAGCATGACTAAATAGCTTAGACTAATGTATCTCCAACACAGCTGGATTAGAAAAATATGAACTCTAAATTGCAGAGTGATTCTAAAACGTAACCTTGGCGCAGAACAAGGTTTAGTCATTGGAGCAACTGGTACAGTGGTTGGATTCCAAACATATCCACATGACAACAACATTCAGTTTGTCAACGTACACTTTGACAAACTTGGAGAAGTTAAAAGAATGGACAGCACAATAGCATGTTTGCTTCTTTTAAAAGACATGTACATACACACTGAAAAATACTCTCTATCTCTTGCATATGTTCTTACTATTCATAAATCACAAGGTATACCTCTATATCACTCATTGATTGACATTGGCCGCACATTCTTCAAAGAAGGTATGATTTACACAGCATTTTATCATCTATGTTCACTGAATGGTCTATTGCTAGTTTACCTTGATGCAAACGAAGTCAATGCAGACATTCCCTGCATCCTGGAATACAACAGGCTATGTGCATTGTACACCCCCATCTAGATATGTACCCTGTAGCTCAAGAAATACATTATTTAAAAGGAAAACTAATACAAACATAAATTGTACAATATCTCCCTGCAATGCCACTAAGGAAACAGAGAACAACTGCTGATCCATCAAATAATACAACCTCAAAAGCCTGTAGTCTCTTCTCAAAAAACAACTGCAGGGCCAGCAAAGGATACAAAGGCACAACTCTCTGGTCAATTTAAATTCAGCACCACAACTGGAGTGAATTGCTATGCAAATGCAGCAATAAATCTTCTCTTCCAATTTCCACTAGTTGTTCACAACATTTACTCAAATGGCTTGGACCAGTTGTTTTTGCAAATGCTCGTCCTTCATACAAATGCCACAAATAATCCTGACAGCACTTAGTGTTTCAGGTACAAGGCAAGAAATGGACTACTGTAGAGGAATGGTAACATTCACCATAAACACACAGGAAGATCCACAATAATTCCTAATGTACTTACTACAAGTTCTAGCAAACAAAAACATCCCTATAAATGAAATCTTCCAAATTTCATGAACATGCAAACATACATGTACTCTCTACAACCATGTTTCACAAGAGCACATCCTTAATGAATGATTTGTCTATATATCCATACCAAATTATGAATCCATTCCATTTCACCAACTTCTGCAGAATGCAAATCATGGCATAACATGCCTTTTTTTCAATTCAGAGAATTGTTCCAGCATACAAATAAACTCAGATGGCCAATATGTCATAATAATGTATATATTTATTTATTAGATATACATATAGCAACAAGCTTTGTACAACATAACGTACAAAACATATAAAATTAATTTGGCTTTACGGATAAAAAACAGTTAAAAACACAATTCAAGTCATTGAAGACATTTAAAAATCTCTACAAGGTGCAGATAAAACCTGACAATTAAATATATTAAATTGATATCATTGCCTTGCATAAAATCCAACCATAAAAAAAGGTATATCCTTCACCTTTACTGCATTATTATATGCCTTAAAATATTTAATACGTAAAAAGTTAAGACTTTCACATTCTGATATCAGATGGGACACTTTTTCATCAGTAAGATTACCACATAGACGACAATATGTGTGATAATGTACAGATTTGTTCTTCCAACTTTTTGGCGATAGGCCAACTGATACATTAAACTTGAGTAACAAGTATGTTCGAAATGTACCAAACTAGGGTATGCAGTAATATATTTTGGGATGGCCATATGGAGCCATCTCTGCTTGAAATTGTCTGTAGTAGATGTTAGATTTTCAAGATGGAGCATGTTGTCTAAAAATGCAGACTCATTTATTTTTCTCTTCAGCCAATATATCATACTAATGCTTCTAAGGTACAATGCAGAGGGCACTAACAATAACTGCAAGCTCACTAGCTTCGCACATGGCCAAGTATCTCTTGGCAAGAAAGCCTTCACAACAGAAGACATAATCTACCACACTGGTGAAACAACCACTTCAGGCCACTATAATGCATATGTCAAAAAAGAAGTGGTTGGTTTGAATGTAACAACACTTCCATTACCCCAAAACGCAGGTTACCAGCAAATGTAACAAATGCCTACTTAATATTCCTTCCACCGAAATGTACACACTAAAGTATAGTACAACACACAGTTAGAATACACCAACAGGAATCCAACTACTTTAAACATACCCTTCATGATAATACACTTCAAATATGCCATCACAGTTCTACTTGCAAAATACATCCATACTACTATAATAGTACTTGTAAAATCAATAGAGTTAGAATATGGAAAGACATAGCTACTTTAAAAATGCCCTTTTTTGCAATACACTTCAAATAAGCCATCACAGTTATTTTATTGTTGCCCTAAACATCCATACTAATACAACACTTCTTGGAAAATCCAATATAGTTAGAATACACCAACGGGTATCTAACTACTTTAAACATAACCTTAATTACAGCACACTTCAAGCAAACATCCTATCACACTTACACTCACATACCACATCCATGCTACCACACACATGAATTTTGTAACATTTATATTCTATACATGAATATCTTTAAAACCATGTAAATGGCAAAAACTGTAGGTAAATACAGTTGTTTTTTAAAATACATTTTGGATTTTATTTTCCCAATGACCGAATGATTATTTCATGTTAATACAACAACAGTGTACCACACACTAATGATATACCAAACATAGTACATGCAATATACTATTTATGAGGGTCACAAAAGTAAATGTATATGTATAATTGTATGCAATTAAAGGTTTTAAACATCTTTTTTAACAAATTATACTGGTTTCTTCACAGAAAAAGAACCACAGATTCCAGTTTTATTACCGCATGCAACTAAGTATCCATACCCAATATTATACTTTTGTTTTCTTCACAAAGAAACAACCACATATTCCACAAGAACTATCCTCAATTGTACTACGAGCATAACTACTATACACACTTCAATTATATTATTCCACCATATTACAAATACTGTATATTCCCCCTACGGTACCTATAATTACTGTACACATATTACTATGGCCGTGGTCAGTGGTCAGATTCTTGATGGCATGGCCTAAAGCCATGTCCCCCAAGAATTTCACCGCTGGCCACAACCACAACAATAGAATGAAACCCTACAATAAGTATGTTCAATACACTTTTAAACAACAAGACTCAACTAGAACCCCCCCCCAATTCAAATGACATTCGCAGACATATGTTCGTGTCTGCAATCAGGACAATTGACTCCAGACTCGGCGGCACCTGCACAGCATTTTTCACCTATAAGAACAGCTCCATATTAACCTTTTTCCACTCCCCCATCCCTACTAGACACTCTTTCAGGCACACAATAACCGCAAATGTATTTTTCAGAGATTTCCATTCACTGCTCTTTCCGCAGACAAAGGCCATGGTCCACGGATCCAATTTGGCACTGTCCCAAAATTATCACACACCTCAGAGTGCGCATTTGATGACCGCGAGCCACCCCTGATTGGCCCTGGAGCATCCATGGACTCTGAATCAGGAAATGAGTCTGCGGACGCAGATACTTTTTTTAACCAACTTTTTTGGCCTTTTTTGAAATAACTACTGGACGAATTTGCACCAAATTTGCAAAGGCACACTTTCTGGAACAAGCCGCCAGTCCTTGCGCAAGTTTGGTGAAAATCCATCCAGCGGTTTCAGCTGTAGGCGTGAGCAAATCCAAACATGTTTTCCATAATGACTTTGAGGATTTCAAAGGTTTTGCCCCTCACTCCTATTTAATCCCTGCAAACTTTGCAAAATCATTTTTGAGGTGACCATGTACTTTTTTTGAAAAATGTGGTGAGGATTCGTCGAATGGCACCAAACTTATGAGCTTCCCAATAAATGTTCTTTCTATGAGTTGTGGAACCTAACCGTAACGACATGGCCACTACCACAGGCCATGTAATGACGAAGCCTTGGTGGTGAAACACATCAGTTGACTTTCAATCGCTTTTCTGGTGATATCTGAATAATTAAACAACACTTGTAGGAAACAGAAATGATTGCTGTGCCCTTACTTTGCACTTCGGCAGAGTAATGTATTTGTAATATTTGTAATGATCACACTGGATTCATTTTTATTTTGGGCTTTTGGGTGGCAGCGCCACCTATAAACCAAAATATTGCATTCGAGAACAGATAGGGAGAAATTGCATATGATGGTGGACACAAATCTTGAAGCTGTTGTTTGGTTATTTGCCCACCCCTTGCCTGCCCATGGCCATGCTAATCCCTATGGCCATTACCAACTAGTTTGTGTCCCTCACCATCCAAAACCCCTCCTCTTGGGAACTTTTTCAGTTTGCTTTCATCAAGCCTTACCATGAAGCTTTGCACTCAAAGTGCCGTCCAGTGTTTTTTATTTGTTAAATATGAATTGACCTTAATTATATTATAATGTATCATTAGCCTGAATGGAATCATACCATAATGTCGCCACGATTTTGCGCAACATCCGACCCCCGTTACTGTGCCCCAGCAGAGTGGGGGCTGCAGGGGTATCCCCTGCTTGCCTTGGGTGTTGCAGGGGTGCGCCCTGCTTACCATTACGATAAGAGGGGGATAAGATATGAAAAAATAAATACATTTTAAAAAAGGACTGTGCAGCATCAGCACCGCCCCATGTAAGTGGGAGGAGATGATGCCATAAGGGTACAAGGATGTTGGCGGCACACACAGGAGTGCGCTGCAGTAAAGGTAAGTTGGGGTGGGGGATTGCGGGCCGAGGCAGGTGCAGGTGGACAGAAGTGATCTATCTGATCACTGTGCTGCGCCGTAATTGCAGTTGACATTTTCGTCAGTGTGATTACAGGTGGCGCAGTGATCACATAGATTTGCCTGAACATACCAATACCTAACTGTAATGGGGATGAAGTCTGATTGTGTTGAAAAGAGGTGTGGGATGCATTGACCCACTCAGCAGTACTCCCATCCATAACAAATCTGCACTTCAGCAGAAGCAGCAAGATGGCTGCACTGGCTCCTTTGAGCACCACTGCCTCACGGCAAAACTGTGTTTTGCAACTACAAAAAGATGGCTGCACCATCCTGCCAAGCACATACTGGGCAGTATGGAACAACGAGACACACTGAGAAAGCCTGCCATTGTGTTCTTACATGTACAAAAGAAGGGGAGTGAAAAAACAGCGCTGCTTTGCTGCAAGCCCAAAGTTCCCATCGAAAAAGGGGAATATTTACATTTAAAAATGATGCTGCTCTGATGCTCTTTTTCCTCTGTTCCTCATCACACTATTTTTATGAATGAGAACTTGACATGCTCATATGCATTCACATTGCGCTCCAGCAGACAAGAACAGTATCCCTGAATGACAGGCTGTTGTTCAGGTCTGAAGAAATCAAAAGAAGCTTTACTTCAGCTACATGGCAAACGCTTTACTTTTGGGGCTACACAATATCAAAGATCAATGCATCAGAGAGGTACTGGCTCTCTGGGCCTATGTCAATTTCAGTGCATCTGGTTTAAACAAATTGCTGCATACAAGAAACTAACTCTGGTTACAAAAAAATGTGGGAATTCAGAGGGAAGAGAAACACCAAATTTGCAAGGAAAATGTCAGCAGTCACCACATGTATAAATGTACTTTTGCAAAGAAAGAAAAATACTTGTTTAAAAGTGTAGTTTGGGTAAGTCCCTGCCCTTATCTAGCGATGTTAAGGGTTTTGTGCTGTGAAACACATATGGGAGATCTTATTCAAAAGGCTTTATTCTGATTTATAACAAAAATAAATAAAATAAGGAACTAAGCTGCATTGGCTACATGGGAGAATCAGCCCCAAACAGGTTTCTGCTTGGGGGTTGCCAGCAACAGAGGGCCCCTCACCGCTGATGCTAGAACACACAAGTGATAATTGCTACCTTGGCAGACTTTTGTCTGGGCTGAGGCCTCTTACAATAGAACTTCTGGGACACCAACCTGTGAAGTGGAGGGGGCCATAAACATTAAATCAAACTGGGATACCCCCTCCCCACACTGGGCTGAATTACAGTTGGTGGTAGCTGAAGAGAAGAAAATGGTCGCAGGGAAGGACAAAGGATGCCCACTTGTTTCAAAAGACTATTTTATTAAGAAACTTTGAAGACGGTTATTTTTGCCACAGAAATGCACAGGAATGTAAAAAGTTAACAGTTTTATTGTAATTGTGTGGGTTTTAATTTAAGACATTGTAACCTTCACTGCCACCGTGGGAACAGAAATGGCAGAGAAGTGGGAATTCCACAGAAAATGTACCTGATACCAATGTGAAAATCAATACTGATATGCCTAACAATAATCCATACACATGTATAAAGTTATAGAATCTTAGGCCGAATATTTCACACTAAAAATGACTAAAAATTATTAGAAGGGCAAAACAATGTCTTACAAATTGTAGAGTTAGACTGGTGTGTTCTGCATAAAATATGTAACCTGCTTACGTAATTTGTTTAAAGGCCCAACTATACAAATGTGCCATTTATGGCAAAACTAGATTTTAGCTAAAGTAACTGTGGGAGGTTCTGGACATTGTAAAACTCACATCTTAAATCTGACATCATACCCTTGAAACCCAACCAGCTGAGAGGAAGACAGTAACTATCACCCCTGGCCAATCCATTTGTTTAAAGGCATGCTTAGTTAAGCCTGCCCTACCATATAATTCTATGATGTCACCATGCTCTATAAAAAGGGTGGCTGACAGAACTCTGGACACCCACTCTTCCTGAATTTTCTGCACCTGCATTCCTGATCTTCCACATTCATCTTGCCAGATTCCAGATCCCACTGCTAAGTCAAAGCATAGCTTATTCCAGAATCCACTGCAAGGCCAAAGCATTGCTGACCATCCCAGAAAGACCTCAATCCAGAAATACCACTATAAAAACCCAATAAGCAAAGGGAAACGCTGTTATATTCTTTTGGGAAGCAACCTGAGACCAGCCTGGCTTTTTGCCCACTAACCCTTGCTGCTCGTACTTACAGGGTGGAGGGCAGGAGCCCGTCCCTGCTACAACAGCTTCATACGCCTGCTCTACGCCAGGCAGACCACGTGGGACCATCATAGGACTCATCATAGGCCTTATCTGGTTCCCTTTGGCATACCTGCCTCCCATGTAAGGCCGTCTGTGTGGCTTTAACCTATTTCCATTTTCAAAACTGAGCGTACATACGCATGCAGCTGACCCTAAGATGTCTGCCGCCAAGTTCTGTGTACCTGTTGCATAGCAACAGGCCTTGTTGCATCAAAGGCTCTGATTGGGCCATCTACAGTATTTAATGTTTCCTGCACCGCCAGATGGCTCTGGCCGGTCTGGTACTTGTAAGGCCTAGTATATAAGGCCTATCTGTCTGAATATGTCCTCGTGCTGATCATACTCACAGGGTGGAGGGCAGAAGCCCGTACCTGCTACAACAGCTTCATCCGCGTGCTCGACCCCTGGCAGACCACATGGGAAAATCATAGGACTCATCATAGGACTCATCATAGGCCTTATCTGGTTCCCTTTGGCATACCTGCCTCCCATGTAAGGATCTCTGTGTGGCTTTAGCCTACTTCCATTGTCAAAACTGAGCGTACATATGCGTGCAGCTGACTCTAAGATGGCGACCACCAAGTTCTGTGTACCTGTTGCATAGCAACAGGCCTCATTGCATCGAAGGCTCTGATTGGGCCAGCTACAGTATTTACTGCTTCCTGCACCGCCGGATGGCGCTAGCCAGTCTGGTGGTTGTAAGGCCTGGTATATAAGACCTACTATCTGTCTGAATCTGGCCTCTTGCTGCTCGTATTTACAGGGTGGAGGGAAGGAGCCCATCCCTGCTACAACAGCTTAAGCCGCTTGCTCAACGCCAGGCAGACCACGTGGGACCATCATAGGACTCATCATAGCCCTTATCTTGTTCCCCTTGGCATATCTGCCTCCCATGTAAGGCCCTCTGTGTGGCTTTAACCTACTTCCATTGTCAAAACTGAGCATACATACGCGTGCAGCTGACCCTAAAATGGCCGCCGCCAAGTTCTGTATACCTGTTGCCTAGCAACAGGCCTCGTCACATTGAAGGGTCCAATTGGGCCATCTACAATATTTACTGCTTCCTGCACCCTCGGATGGCGCTAGCTGGTCTGACGCTTGTAAGGCCTGGTATATAAGGCCTACTATCTGTCTGAATCTGTCCTAAGGTATCCGTGAGGCATCCGCCACCCTCACTGCGCACTCAGCGCATCTACTGCCAATTACCTAGCGCTTGCACTCGACCACTGTGATCATTGAACTTGTATACCTTTCCCGCTGGACACACCTCAGGACTGTATCCAGACCCGCGCAAGGTTTGTGAAAGAGACTCAGGATACTCTCTAGTGCTACCTAACCATACCGTAAACATTCTTAAACAATACCCGTACCTTAACAATCCCCCCCCTGTGCTAACTGATTTGAGATAGTCGCTTAAATGCTCTACTTATCGCGAAAATTGTAACCAACCCACCGTGCCTTACGCACAATCAATAGTGTTTCTTACATGTTTCAAGTTGTTCAAACACTCTGTATTTAGATTCTATGCATTTCACACTACTAACAGCCTTTTAGCTAACTATCCAAGTCACTTTGCCCACTAGACAAAATAAGACTACACATGCCTAGATACATTGTCAATAGTACTTCAAGTACAGCAAATCGCTTTAGCCTACTATGTCTCACACATTACAAATTGCGTTGTTCGGTGCCTATTATGACAGGTATGCAAGAAATGTGCATTCTCATTTACTGTGCCCGCGCATAGCTAATTGTATCCATCAATTATGTGATACGCTAGCAAATAGCTGCAGGACAGATATTGAGAAAGCTGTTTTTACCCAATTGTGCCCTGCATTGCTAAATTATATTGGTATTATTATAAATGCATTGATCTACCAATTCAGCGATCTTAACAATCTCTTCCCCCTTTGTGAAAAACTGAAATATATCTGTAATGTATAATCGGCCAAAGCCAAAATTGAAACAGCCCAACTAGCTATCCATATCTGGATCCTTGCTATAACATATTCTATGCTACATTGCCTACTATACCCATCATGCCTACTTAAAAACTGTATTGACTCTGCCTATGCAAACTAGGACTATACTGCTGTGCAACTGCCATACCCATGTTAGATTAGCATATTTGTAAGGACGCTGCATTTTTTACGTAAACTTGACCACTGTGACGTATAATTGCCTTACTCGGGTCAGATTAGCCTACTCAAAATCTACATCGGTCCTATATATGGCAGATTTGCCCTCCTTGCTGTATAACTTCCAACTCATGTTAAACCCAGCCTAACCGAATTTGCTTACGCTACTCCCATTTTGGAATAGCCTAGTAAGTGCCATAACTACCTTACCATGGTCAGATCTGTATACCTCAGCCTAAACCAGTGACTATCCCTAGACCGGACGCGAATGAATCACCCCTACCTCCATACTGCGCCCTATTCAAAAACGATGCACGACAAAAAGACTCTGATAGCCCTTCTAATGTTGCTTAGCGCACCAATATTCTTCCTAGCCATGGTCCAAATTAAGTTTGCAAAATCCAAAATGTATGCACCTTGTCCCACATCTGATAGAAACTCTAGGCTATGATCCAGACTCCCTTGCTTCAATAAGCCTAAAATTATCAACAAGTACCCTAATCTTCGATCTAACCACACATTTAACACCTTGCACCTTGAGCAATCCCTCACACGAACAACACCATGTTCCAGTCCTAAACAACATATACTAGCCTCTATGGAACTACAGAGACTACCCACCACTACCACACTAGCTGCAGCTCTGATCAATGCCAGATCTGTAGTGGCTCATGCCACTGAAATAGCTGACATCCTATCCTCTGATAAATTAGAACTCCTAGCGATCACAGAAACATGGCTGTAGGAAGCAGTGGGCCCAGCCCTCACACTAGCCATACCAGAAGACTATCACCTAATTAGAATGGACAGAGCCAATGTCAGAGGAGGTGGCTTAGCCATCATTGCTGAAGCTAACCTCAACCTAAGACTATCACCGTCACTCCCACTAAAATCCTGTGAACTACTTACGGCCAAATTGCCCACATCCCCCATTGCACCTTAACCATCCACTTAATATACAGGCCACCAGGGCCCGTCGGTACATTTGAAGAGCATCCTATCAAACGATACCAAAGACTCCTCTCAAATACTTATTCTGGGAGACTTCAATTTAGGATTCAATTATCCAGAGGACAAACATGCCCAAACTATAGCAACTATGCTCACTGAACGCAACCTCAACCAAAAAATCCTCGCTCCAACTCATGATAGAGGTAGAACCCTAGACTGGGTAGCTACTTTGAACTGTCCTACTGCCATCACTAAATTCAGCCCCCAACCATGGACTGACCATCACTTAATCAACTTTTGCCTAACTCTAGACAAACAAATAGCTAAAGACAAAATTATGGCAGATCCTTTCCCCACTAGATCAAAGAAGGATATTACTCCTGACAAACGTCTTCCCCTCCTCCTCCCAACCATTAATGCTCTCCCAAGCAATTCTGATCCTGACTTTTTCGTGAATCTCTACAACAACACCATGACCAACATGGCACCCCTAAACCTACGCAAGAGTAAATAGCAAGCTCCCCACAATGCCTGGTTCACCCCCCACCTTAAAGAATTAAGGTCACAAAAGAGACAACTAGAAACTCTATGGCAACACTCCCCGACAGATGAAAATAAATTGCAACTTAAACTCCTGGCAAATAGTTACAAGAAAAAAATTATCCGTATTAAAAAAGATCTCATCAAAGAAAGAATCTCAAAGGCCAGCTCTAACACCAAGGAATTGTTTGTGATCCTTCAGGAATTAGAATCACCTATACCTCCTCCCGACAATTTACCCAAAGACAAACAATGGTGCACTAGCATCCAGAACGCCTTAGCTAACAAAATAACAACAATGCAGACTAAAATTGCCCTAAAAAAGCCTCCTTGCCCCCCACTGAGATGTTAACCACTAACCCTGCTGCTAACGATAAGCCTTGCCTAGTTCCATTCAAATTTACTAAAGTATCCATTCAGGAGACTGAAAAAATTATTGCTTATTTGATGCCATCTAACTGCAAAGGAGACAACTGCACGGCCTAAATAATAAAGTATGCCACAAAAGATTTAGCTCCCTGTATCTTGAAACTAATTAACACTTCCTTTTCATCTAATACAGTCCCGCGTAACCTAAAAGAGTCCTGACTTCTTACCGCTTCTTACCAAAAAATGCTAGACCCTTCCATCCCGACTAATTACAGACCCATCACCACAGTCCCCTTCCTCCTCAAGATAATAGATAGAGCAGCCTATCTTCAAATTCAAAATTATCTTGTGATTAACCAGATCCTGGGCTCCCGCCAATCAGGATTCAGACCACAACACGGTACTGAGACGGCCTTAATAGACCTCAAAGCACAAATTGACAAGCTCAACGATAAAGGAACGACTGCGATGCTGCTCCTCCTCGATTTGTCAGCGGCCTTTGACCTGGCGGTCCATGCAATCTTATGCAATCACCTAACATCGGCTGCTCACTTCTCGTCTGACCAGGTGTTAAGGACGGGACCCATTAAGGGACTTCACAGCTAATAACAGTACCGCAAATTGCAGTGCCCTTATTAGCTCCATCCCCATTCCCATTGAGCCCTATGGGGGCTTGAATGGAAATGGGGAATGGTTCCCGGATGGGGACTTACCGGGTCCTCCAAGGTTGGAATGACCCGGTAAGTCCCTATTTCGGGAACCCGGACCCGGAATGCGGTAAGGGGGTAGTCATGGTGCTGGTACCGCGTAATGAGGCCCAATATCAACAAAATTCAGACAGTGCAACCAACGCCCTTAGAACGGCTCTGATCTTCCCGACCAGGGACCACGTTTCCAATACAAGGAGAGACCATAATTGGCTCAAATCAGCATCAGAATCTTCCTCAAAACAGTGTCACTAACCTTTAAATGTCTAAATAATGCAGCCCCACCCTATCTAACAAAGAGAATAACCAGAAGAACCTCTCCCCGCCCCTCCACAGTGGCTAATTCCCACTGCCTACAAGTACCTAGATTTAGGCTAAATAAAACGTGTGGGAACAGTTTCCTTGTAAAAGCTGCCCAGTACTGGAATGCACTCCCTCTTGAGCTCAGAACAGATCAGTCCCGCTATAGCTTCAGACGCAATACCCTCAACTGGTTACGTTCCAATGACCACTACGACTAACCGACTTGCTCCAGACTGTAATGACCCTGATAATTACATATGTATTGACTGTGATCGAATGTATATATCTGTACTGACTGTGCTTGAATGTATATATGCCTTATTTGCCTGTAACTAAGCTGTAAGTATCCTTGTACTCTTTTGCGTCCTGTGCGCCCTACAAATTCAATAAACAAACAAACAACCAAACCGACAAACAAACTGTATGCCCGCTGCAACCCTGCCATCCAGCTTTCCTGATTATCCGGTGATCAGACAGGCCCAGCTATTGTTCTGCTAGGAGAGTCCGCTGCTAGCTGGTGACCCAAGCCCTGGAGTCCAGAACCCGGTTTACTGTTCCTAATCCCAAATTTAAGAACAGACTGTGGGTATCCCCCATCCCACAACACATAGTCTACCCCACCTTGACTTTTGTCTTTGTGCCACTCTCTAAGCAACCCTATCCATCTCCTGATAACTTGTCTAGACTGTTCTAATTTTCAGTGCACCTAGTTTTTTTCTAGTGTTAGCGCAATTCTTTCATTCACCTCATCTTGTAACTCATTAGTAATATTTGGAGTAATTTAAATGAATTCCCACATAGATCAGAACCCAGCGGGAAAAGGTTGACATCGCGAATCAATCTTTTAATGTACCGTGGCTTTCTTTAACAATATAGTCGAGATGATTTAGTTTAAGCAAAATTTGCCTTTCATTTTTAAAACCGATTTTCTCTTTTGAACTGCTCTATTTCCCTAAAAACAAACCTCTTTCTTCCAAATCTCCTTCCTTCCAAATTTCTCTCAATTCACTAGCTATAGCCCTCCTTTCACTTCCATATTGTCCCTGTGCTGTGCATCCACCACCCTGCCCAAAAACCGCATTCTGATTCAGTATTTTTCACCTGTTTTTTGAAAGAAACGTTTTGGAATTTAAAACTGCAAACTAGAAAAAATTCAACTTTTCCATGTGTGAATTCGGCTGCACTGGGTTTTCAATTTTAACTTGCTTTGTGAACTATATGCTTTTGTGATACTTTTCCTGATGGTTGTTAGTGATGTAACACCCCTGATACTGTGATAAAAACATATGCATATCATTATTTAAACACGCATATAATTAAATTATTATCAAAATCCGAGTGTCATTTTAGGCCGTTGCAAAGGGTTTAAAATCCGGATTTTGATTCTGTTTGTTGCCTCTTATCCCTGACTACCTGATGTATCTTTCTAGGGAACATTGCCGGGGGGATCCCTAACCTGGGTGCTATCTATCCTAATTCAGAAAGTGCTCCTATTCATTTGTGCTTTGAATATGTTCTACTAGAAGGTTAACCATGTGCATTGCTTTCATTTCCATTGTCATTATCACCCCATTGGTGATTGCTGCCCAATATGAAAATTTGTGTGATTTTTGTGAACTTTAAAAATAAATAAATATTGTATTTTCACCAACCGACCTGGTTCATGGTCCATTTTGACCCGGGGTCTTTGTAAAAGGGGGTGTGAGACGGGTCGGGTACCGGCTCAATTTGAATTAATTGAAATTAAAGAAAAAGCATTCCTATTAAGCACAACATCCCAGGCTAAGACCAAGTGTCCTGGTCCAGTGTGTGACACCCGATTGGAATCCTTAACAGAGATGTCCCTAATCTCTGTAGCTACATTGCTGACCAAGCATTGGCAGTTATTCCTTTACATGCAGCATTACATCTCTCTGTGTTACTTTGCATTGGATTTCTTCTTTCCCACGTGTTGTCTCTGTGGAGGGGCAATGCCTGATGTCCCAATGAAGATAGCGAAAGCCAGTTACAATCAGCTTGATTTTAAAGCTTTATAGAGGAAGAGGTCATTATTGAGTGATAATTAACCACCCCTAGTTATGACCTGAGACAAAGCGTATAAGGCTATTAGCAGATGGTGGTAGAGCAATACATGTTTTCGAGTTTTGGTGGTGAAGTAACAATTGTTAGTTTAAAGCAAGTAAAATAAATTGACAAACTGGCTTAGTGGCATAAATGTGGTTATATTTAGTATTATTTGAATAACTAAGTTGTCTTCATGGGTTAAGCATTTAATCGCAAACTTGTAAATGGAACAGTTTCTCTATAAGAAAGTGAACGCATTTTCATGTTTTATTCTTGTTTGACCTTCTCTTTGTTGCATTGAATGTTGCAATGAAATAGAGATCCTCGTGTTAAAATAAATCTTGCCTAGAAATTGCATTCTTGTTTACATGTCTGCTTTTAAAGTCAGAATGTTCTGAAGGCAGTCAATACTTGCAGCTATTGACTTCCTTTGAACATTACGATTTGCGGAGAGAAGGCCAATATGGATCTCAGTGTGCTAATAGTGGGTGCTTATAGCGACATAGCCCAGGCGCCCTCTTTCAAGCTGTTCACCTTCAGTTTGAGAAGTTGAGATCCACTCATGAATTTGGTAAGGAACCTCAGGCAAATGACAAATAGCCAGTGTTAAGAGAATTCACTCTTATGCTATGATATTTTGCATTTATATAGCGCTATATCATTGCTATGACCTCAAAGCGCTTGCATGTGCAATCAGTCCAACCAGAGAAGTGAGTATTTTCCTTGCCTACAAAGTGCATTTGCTATGGAATAGGACTGTATCAACGAGAGTTTATCCTGAAGAACGAATTTAAAATTATATGTGAGATCCATCAGCGCAAGGTTTTGCAATTCACTGTTTTGCAACTCCCATCTCAACGGTGTGCTGGCGCTTTTTTACTGGATTGACCCTGCAGTTTGTAAACACCGACATTTGCACCAATCAGAGTGAGCCATCTGGTGATCCTGACACATGTAACTCACTGAGGTCTGAAAGTTGCTATGATCACATCTTATACCTGCATTTAATTAAGCGGAAAACAAATACGAGGAAAATTGGTTTACATTTATTTTGAGAGTCATTTTAAAAAGGAATATTTTCTCTTATAACGTTGGTGATGTTATGTACCCCTTGTTGGTAGGCGGTATTGCACGATCAAACCCACTTCCCGCTTCGTGTAGGTAATGGCACGTGATCACATCTCATTGTTGTGTACTCGACACAAACAACTGTCTACAATACAAGGCATTCTTTGCAATGCCACTGCAGTATTACGAGGAGCCCAAGTAGGCGGTATCCAATAGGAGGCCTCCTTCCAGCTAGACCCCCATAACCTGGATGACCATCGGTCACTCATGGAAGCCCAGGCCACTCCAGGTTCCATGGCATTCCACATTCCATCCAAGGCGGCAGGTGCAAGCACCATGCCACACAATTGAACACAATCATTATCAGTGACAGCACATACAAATTTCTCACGATTAACAGGGTGCTCAACTCATCACACTTCACTTTCATTAGGTACTCCGAAAATCACTCCCCTTTTGAGCAGATGATCCACACACGCAGACCTCCTGCCTAGCAGGTGTTTCACGATAATTCCTCATTGCCAGCAGGTATTACAGACAGCCAACCTCTGTTGACCAGGATCACATCTCAATAGCAGCAGTCATTCCTTGTCGAGGGTTACTCTGTAGTAAGAGGGGACCCCAGACATGAACTTCCTGTTGTCGGCAGGTGCCTAGCTTGGAGGACCCTGTAGACCTAGCAGCCTTTTCTTGAGTAACTGGGCTATACTCACTTTCCATATCTTCTGATGAGAAATCCAGAAGCCAGAGATCCCAGCAGCCCTCCAATGCTGAAGATGGACACGGTTAAGGACCACAACAGTGTGAGGGTTTCATCAGGGGTTGGGACGCCGTATCGGTGGATCCAGGTCTGATTGATGAAGTCTTTAATGTACTGCAGAGGCAAAATATTATTTGTAAAGAATATATTGTTGAGCTCTCCTGTCTTGACCACCATGCATGTCGGGTCATACCTAAAAACGATCTAACAGTCCATCATACATAACCACCAAGCCATTGACCAATCAGAAAGAAAAGTGCGGCACAATTGCACAGCGGACAAACAGATTGGAAAACTGACCTCCCCGATCTCAGTTTTCCTTCTTGTCATTCTGTAGTGGGCGGAACTGAAACACCAGAAAATATGTGCTCTGATAAACCTTTGTGTGCGTGGCCAAAGACGTAGTAAACACGTCATAGACTTGAACTCACAATAAACACGTTTGGTTCCTGATATTCCCAGAGTTTGAATATGGCAGGAAAAAATGTGTGTAACTGACACCCAACAGGGCTTTGTGAGGAGGGGGTTCAGGCATGCACCAACATGCATGTTAGGGGATCTGTGGATGTGCAGATAGATTGCCATGTGGGTGGGGCAGGCCGAAGAAGGGAATCCTCCAGGATTGTTACTCTTGTTTTTTGTTAAAAAAGAGTTCAAGTAAAATAAAAAGGTAGGCTTCAAAGGTTAAATATAACTATTTTGGGACTGTTAAAATAGTTATAAAGTGTATGGGAACCAGTAAGTGAAAAAAATAGAAGTAACGGAATTCAATTCCTGTGAGTTCCTGCTCACTTTCTCCTCTGGTATGCCAGGAATAAACAAGTGTAGGCTGGGTGAAGTCCCAGTAAACCAGTGTGGATGGGACTAGGAAAGCCTAAAAATGTGTTTGTTAGGCAAAGCCCTAGAATCAACTATGGCCTAGAATCAACTCCATTAAAGAAGTGTGGGTGGATTTAAACCCAATAAAGTGTGGTCTGGACTTGGCACAAGTACTTGTGATTGGGAAACACCCAGTAAACACTTAAGGGTGGGACTTCACTCAATAAATGTGTGGAGGCAAAAACATGCTCAATTTATCAAGCGTGGGAGGTACTTAACATCTGTAAACAAATGTGCTAAACAATAAGAAGATGGATTTGATGTAGTCTAAATTGAAGCAGAACGAGGCATAAGGGGTCGCCCATTTGACCGATTTCGATTGTTATTAGGAGAAATTTGGGCATTTCTTTCCAAAGAATAGATTTGAATAGGAGGGACATGCTGGCCAGTTTGCTTGAATGGACGGGAATACGTGTGGGAGGGACTAGCAAGTGTTTGCTGGTTAATGTATATTTAAACCCAGAGTCCGGCAAAATGGAGGAAGCTCTGAACTTTCTGTCCTTTTTACTACTTCGGGAAATCCCTGAAGATGGAGCTTCAGATATGGTCCTTGTGGACTTTAATGCTGAATGCTTGGATGAATGCTAGTACCAGGAATTGATGAGGGTAAGAACGGCAAGGGAGAGGGGACAAAGGGTACGACAGAAGTTAGAGGTTTGAGGCTTGGTGCCCTTGGATGGACATTTTTTAGGAGATGTGCCCCCGAGTTTTACTTGGCAAAACAGCCTATGGAAGTCTACTATAGACTATTATTTCCTGTCTGTTGATTTGTTCCAGAAAGCTGGAAGTTTGAAGGTAAAAAGTGAAGACTTGAGTGACCACTCTATGGTTTGCTGTAAGCTCCTACTACTTAGGGTTGAACAATCTGAGGTAAAGGCCCTGAAAGTTGTAATTAACCCAATAAATGACGCAATAATGTGGTCTCCTCGAATAGCTATGGCCTTTGATGATATGATTGGGAGTCTTTTTTGTACAAAGGTGAACATCCTGAGCCCCTCGGACGGTTTCGCCCCCTGGGTCTCCATGATTTTGGGCGGCCTAATGGCAGCAGAGCACCTGGAAAAGGCAATAAGGAAGGTGGAACATGGTCATGGCTTTGATCCTTTGGCCCAGCAGCGTAAAAAGCAGATATGACTAGAGATAAGAGCGATACTGAGTGCAGGGACTCCCGAGGAGCTCAGGGAGGTCTGCAGGGTGAAACTAAATTATTAAAATTGGCTAAAGGGTAATACATTCCTTATGAGGATTAACGATGCAGAAAAATTGTTGAGCTGCATGTTGGGTGATAACATTACAAGGTTTTGCTATTTGATTAAGTCAAAGGGAACAGACCAATATCCGCAAATCCAAGCAATATCTGAAGACGTGTGGGTAAAATATTTCACTGAAGTATATGTAAAATGTGGTGTCTGGATGTACTCAATTTGCACATGTCGGTTGCGTGGGGCCCCCTGCTGGAACTTGGATGATATTGCTTCTTTGATTAAGTTGAGTAAAAAAGGGAATGCCCCCTGCCCGGATGGCCTATCTAACTTGACTTTATAATCAAATGTATTTTTATGGGCCCAGCTTCGCTCACATTTGTTTAACATCTTGGTAAACAGAAGGCTTCTGGTGACCTGGTGTGCAGCTTTGATTGTCCTGATTTTTAAGGGAGGTGATAGATTGTCTCCAATGCACTATAGGCCCATTTCCTTGTTGGATGCGTCCAACAAAATCTTTTTGCCAAGGTGATTCTGAAAGAATTGCAAAACTGGGCTAGTGGTGCTAACTGTCTGGATCCTTATCAAGCAGGCTCCAAGAAGGGAGTAGCCCTAAATGGTTTTGTCTTGGCACTTTTGTCTGGGCAGGCAATGGAGCAAAGGACACTGGTTTTTCTGGCCTTCCTGGATGTAAGTCAAAGCATTTGATCACGTAAATAGGGAAACTTTTTGGAAGAGCCTGCAGGATAGTGGGTGTCCTCAAGCATTAATTGATATATTTGAGGCCTTGCATCGTGGAACTAAAAGTCAGATTGGACTCCCATGGCTCCTTCTCTGATTGGATAGAGATGAACCAGGGACTGCGCCAGGGCTGTGTCCTTGGTCTGTTTTTATTCTGTTTTTACAAAAAGGACATGCTTGCCTGTTGGAAAATTGTTACAACAATCCCCCCCAAGTTGTGCGATGTAACAGTTCAATACTTAGCCTACTCGGGTGACATTGTCATCTGTTCTATGACACTGATAGGACTGCAAATAACCTACAGGTGGTTAATGATTTCCTTAGTAAATTGGATCTCTCGATTAATAACACAAAATTTAAAGTTTTGGTGCTGAATAGGGGGAGCTGTAAATGGAAGAAATGTGGATGGTACATGAGAAGTCATGCTTTATAGGTGGTTAACATGTATAAGTACTTGGGCTCATGCATTTATGATGAACAGGGTAAAAATGCACCAGAAGCCAAAGTAAGGTCAAAGTTCTTGCCAGCAACTAGTCAACTTATCCAATTCAAGTATACGTTTGGGAGGTTTTCGTTACTACCTGTAATGAAGTTGTTTAAACCGAACATTGTTCCTAAACTGGTTTTTGGGGATCAAACTAGGGAAGATAGAGTCTTTTGGGCAAGGTTGGAGGCTAAATTGTGGAGAAGAGTGTTGTGTTTACCGGCCTCAGTCCCAATAGCAGGAATACTGTTTGAGTTGGGGCAACTCACAATTCAGACGGCAAATGACTGGGAAAGCTGCACTCATGTGCTGGTATTGTCTCTCTGCCTGATGCATTGTTTATTGTCCATCTTAAGGAAATGTGGGTGAATGGAAACTGTAGGGTTTTGGTGGACTGGGGTGCACGGTGTACGGGGACTCTTGTAAAAATGTAATCTTCAATGCACAAACTATCCACAAATTCCCACAAAGTGAAGCACAAGTTATTTAGACACGTGTGGACACAGCTCAGGCCTGACTTGCTGCAGTACCGATGTTTAGGCAATAATTTTACTTGGTCCATAAAGAATTATAACATTTTAGCTCCATATTAGAGGAAGCACACGTGTAGAGAATTCAGGTTTCAAACGTTGAGATTAAAATTCAATCTGTTCCCCATGATGGAGGTATTGGGGACAAGTAAAAAGGTCCTAAGGGGAAAAAGGTTATGCTGATATTGTGCCCTAGAGGATGAAACTTTTAAGCACGTGTTTGTGCCTTGGGCTCCTTGTGTCCTTGTCTATAAGGCTGTTCAAATGTTTGGATATCGTTTAAAATAAGTTGAAAGGAATTGTTCATCTACTTTATAGACATGTGAATTTGTTTTAATGTTTTAGAGTTAAAACTGAAATTGTAATACTTGTAATAATTGTATTTTCAGATGTAACGTTTTTAAGATGTTTTTTAAGACGTGAACATGATTGATTATGTGTAATTGATATGTGAAAGGTTCGGTTTTGTACTGAAACACACAATAAATCAAATAAAAATAAAATTAGGAAGCTATAGCTTCTATGAACAAAATCCTAAATATTGTAAAGATTCCAAAAATGGGAACTTTATGGTGAGTTTATGTTTTGTTTTACAAATAACTGTGTGAAGTACAGAGTGCTAGCGACAGGAAAAGTATTCTATGAGGATCCATCAGCTATGGGGGTGGGTGGGGGTGTGAGCAACACGAGCAGTGCTATGTCTGGAGATTTTCTAAACTACATCATAAATTGAAGACTAAGTACCAGAATGCCATTTGAAGAGAGCCTTAAAACCTCCTCTAAGTTTTACAATTGTACTTTCTAAAAGAAACTGTGTGATACAGTCACATGCTGATAGTCCTTGAGACTTGTGAAGTGAAGATATGAACATTACAATTTCTACAAAAAAACAAACCATCTAGCAGACATCATATAAATAAACTTGGGGCAATTGTGTAGTCAACTTTCATTGTTGCCCTGAAAGAATTACCATATATGTTAGCAGACTGCAGCTCTGGTGGGTTGGGGCATAGTGGATTCATGCCAGTTGTATCATAAGCAATAGCACCTAATCTTAGGACTTGTGACAGACAATGGTCATTCTAATTATCTATCTCTGGACTCTTACAAAATGATGTACCATTCCAGTGCCATGGGCAACCAACCTACTGGCTTGGGAAATTCTTTTGTAATGCTTCTGAATGGGAGTACTGGTGTCAGTGGCAAGTTAGTTAAGAAGAGGCAGGGAAGTCATGTCCCACCAGGACTGTCTTGGCATCTAGAACCTGCATCCCCCCAGAAGGACAAGATAGGCATTTCTCAGAGTGGCACACACCTCTGCCCTGCCCATCCCTCCAGAATCCCTGACTACCTCGTCCTTGTAGCCCAGGAATTAGGAATGCTGAGCTGGGGTCTAGTTTTGCCTTGCAAGTGCATGTGTGGGGTGGTTGTCCTTGAAAAATGGGTGTTGTTCCCCTGAATACTATTTGAAAGAGTCCAAAGCCGATTTCTGCACTAGCAGTATTAAGAGAAGAGTCAATTGAAACAATGACTGTATTTTGCCACATTCCAACATTCAATATTTTCAAAAAGGAAGCGTTTTTTTAAAAAAACAAAGCAACATATGAAACACATTAAATATTTCATAAATTGTAAGATGCTTTGTGATAGATTTAAAGAATGTTCATAATATCTCCCAACAAGAGGATTCAAACCCTTGTTTCATATTATAATAATAATAATAATATTAGACATTCTAGCATATTCAGCACTGTTCTGTATTTTGAGAAAAGAGAAGGGAAAATACACTCAAATCCTCACATAAAATGTTCTTATGAGGCAGATCAGGGCAACGCCCATAAAGAATTGGTTTTGACAATAGTATATAAGACCATGACGGTCACCCAGCATTGAACAGTTGCTGCAGGATGTCCAGCATGTCTTCTGCGGTCAATCATTGATAGACGTTGCTGGAATGAACTACTTTTTTTAAAATTATTTATTTTACAGTTTATAGTAAACTTTTTAAAAATATTGCCTGAAACAAAGATCGATTTAATTCCTATCAAATAACATAAACACAACACCCTCTTACTTCACACTTCACATACACTTGAAGTCGTTCCTTAACCCAATACTCATTGAACTAATCATTTTTCTAACAACAAACTATTCATGTTTTCTAAAAAGTTAATTAGGGCATATGACAATTTTCGAGTGGGGTTTGCAAACCACTCCCACCAATCATCACCACATAACAATGGGCTCTCGGTTTTATATACTCCTAGATATCTAGTTCTTAAAATCCTAAGAGCTGGGCAATATAGAGTCAGGTGCTTTAGGGTTTCATTACCACTATTACAGAATCAGCATATTTGGTTCAGACTCTTATCTCTGTATCTCAACCATGAACTCTTCATATGTATGATTCTGCATTTCCAACTTGACGATTTCACCAGATATTGTGGTACAATATTCCCACCTTTGCTTTCTTTAGCAGCATCTGCCATCAACCTATGTTGGTTCCGTGTATCAACTGTATTGACCCAATCTAGTTCCCACATCTTTTTTTTCCACTAGATTTGGGTTACATTTCAGAGCCTCACTGTCACTATTGAAATCTGCTAGAATGTTTCTCACATAGAAGCGCCCATTTACAAGGAACAGAATCTTTGCTGCCTTTATCCAATCCGGCATGGATATCGAACTGAGGTGTGCAATGACCTACAGGGAACTCAGCACATTTCTCGATGGACATCTACACCATGGGCCTGTTTTGTGTAAGTACTCAGGTTTTCTGCTTTTCCTATCCTCTGGCTCAGTCATCCAACCCATTTCCTCCAGGTTGTCCTCCTCCCCAAGCAAGTAATTTGTTTTAAAGATTACATCATCCTCGTCATCACTCTTGACACATGTTTTATGCTTGTTTTTGTGTTATGCGTAACTACATTGTAATCCCTATGTAGGTACAAATGTGCTTTAAGTTAAACTATTTGGACGCATTCTTCCAAATTGTTTTGGGTGCAGAACCCTGTCCTTGTCATGATTCGACCCTCCATCCTGTTCCTGCCTTTTGGGGGCCTGATATGGGGTTTATTCCCTACTGGAGTTTCCTTACAAACCTCATGCAACAGCAGTGTGGTGAATTGCAAGCTCTAAATCCTTATTTTGCATGTTACTTCCCTTTCGGATCCATTCCAGGTTTTTGGCAGCCTGTGTGCTGCTTTAATCAAAAGACTATGCTTCCCAGAATGCCTGATCCACGGCTTCATCTGCACCCTTTCAGGACAAGGTTGGGTGGAGGATAAGAAACACCTGTGGCTGGCAGGTACAGCAAGCACACACCTGAGGTGTGTGCTCGTTAGCCAGCTTTAAAAGACTCCGTTTGGTTCAGTCCAGCGCTGGTCATTGATGCAGTGTTCCTGTTTGTGACTGGTCACTTGTTCCTGGTTCTTAGCTTAGTGTCTTGTTCCTAGTTTCTAATTTCTTGTTCTCTTTTCCATGGATTTCTAATTTTTTGTGCTTATTAGTAATTTCGCCTTCCTGGATTCCCTTTCTGTCTTCCTCTGTTTTGCAGTCCCAGTGCTTTCCTTTTTCTGTGTAGCCCAGTTTGTCTGTGTTCTTTATTTCTTTGACTTTGCACTATTCAGCAGTGAAATCTTGGTCCTTTAGACACTCATCATTTATAGATTTAATATTTTATCCCAGTTGGCTGTTCCTTCCCTGGGTGGGCAGGGGGAAGGTTTTGCCCTTGTAATTTTGTTTTCCCTGCTCCTCTTCCTTTACTTTCTCTTTCAATCTGTTCCATGTTTTCCATTGCACTTCTCCCTTTGTTCCCTATTGATTGATAGGTTTGGTGTGCTGTTATCGCTAGCTCCTATGCGAATGCCTATGTTTTCCTCTCTATTCTGTAATCACTGTTCCTACTTGTCCCTTGTCAAGAGTCTGATGTATTACGCTATCCTCCCTTTGATGTTATAGCCTTTCTGGGTCCCTGTTGGATCAACAGGGTTCGTGGGCTTTGCTGACATTTCAGGTGGAATGTCTCTTCCTCGTGAGTATTGTCTTTAAGTTACCTTATACAATACCATCAACAGTGTTAGCTCACAGTTCCTGTTGTTGTTTGCCCTGTATGTGGGCTCAGCGCTGGCAAGACCTGTAGCAGCAAATGTGTGGGCAAGGAGCTTGCTGACTTTCTTTGTAAACATAAGGAGCTTCTTAGCTCTTACCTCACATCCCTTTTACTATATGTGTATTCTTATCACGCTCTACTTGCACATCCTGGGTTTTAGTGTACATGTGCCTTGGTTCCTGAGTGCATGTTGTTTGACTCAAAGCTATTCACTGAGTGATCTTGTGCACATTTCCCTTGCAATATTCACTGCCTTTATCCTCTCGTGACAGTCCTCTCCCAAAACCCTCCTTAGAGGGTCTAGGCATGTTCCCTGCATTCACATAGGATCACTTTGAAAAACATTTCCATGGCCAGGTTTGGTTCTCAGCTCACCCTGGGTTATAGAAGAGCGAAGGATGACCTGGTGCTACATTCCATCTCTTACAATTCCAAAAAACTACTCACACAAGTCATGCACTTACCTCGGCAGGGGCGCTGACAACTGAAATGTGGAAACCAAACTGGAAAGGGGGTCCAATGCACGTCACGCAGATGAAGAAGACCATTAGCCGGCACTGGAGCTGAAAAAAAAAACCCTCCGTTAGGTTTGTAGAAATTCATATTTCACAGCTATTAGCCTTTTTCTCATCTCATTTATCCTTCAGGCCCACAGTTTGGACCTACCTACCTGCGTATATTGAGTTGCATGGGCTTCTTACCAGTAATCCCATTACATTGAGTCATACTCGTCCTCGTCCCAGTCTTTGCTGTAAAGCTATGAGGTGAGACGGGCACCCACCTGGAAAGTTCTTTAATGGGTCTGGCCCTGAAGTTTCCTTCTTTATTTGTGTGGACTAAAATGATGCCTTAAGGCCTTCCTCTCACTTCTGAAAATGCTAAAGTACCGCCAGTCCCAGCAATATCCAACATAGTGAGCAAGGATTATGGGACTGGGACAAAGAAGAGTAAGACTCACTGTAATGTGATTACCGAAATGTAAACAAGACATCTACCTTTCAGCTCCTTTCCTCGTCCCAATGCTTGCAATATGAGAATCAGAATGCAGTGCACTTGGTAGTGCCCTGATTCAAGACCAGCAGAAGATGTGGTGCACAAAACACATTTCCTTTATTTGCAGATTTTTGGATTAGTCGCTCATGCAAAAAAGGACAGCCTACCCAAAGGACGGTCAAGGGGGGCCCACATTCTGCTTGTAATGTGTGATGAAACTGTTTGGGGAAGACCCGGCGGCCGCCCTCCAGATTCTGTAAAGGGAACTTCCTTGAAAGCTGTCCAAGAAGAGTACAAGTGCTGGTCGCGTACCCCAGAACATGCACAGGGTTGTGGGATGAGGATCCCGTCATCTGCTTCCGACCCAACGGTAGGTGAAATAAGGTATTTATGCAGAGGAAAATCAGTGACCACATTTGGGGGGAAGAGAGTGGAGGGGTGAAGATTAGTCCCTCTGGAACAAAACTTGATGGAAAAAGAACGAGTGCCTGAACTGGGTCCAAGTGAGGGTGTGTAAGAGAGAATTACCCCACCATTTTGGGAAGGACTTCCAGTGACATGAATAGGGGTAGGGCATTGGTGATCTGCCGAAACCCTGGTTGACGGTAGCCAGACTGGGAGGTAAGGGATCTTCTCTCGAGGACTAATCTCTTATGAGCCAGGCCCATCAAGTGTAAGTGCTTGAGGGTCTGGAGGGAGAAGGAAGGCCATCTGAGGGGAAGGGGTGCTGGATAGGAGATGGAGAAAGAGCTGGGAACATTCCTCTCTACATTAAAACTAGTCACTCTCGTACCTCTCTTCTTCTTATCCAGAGAAATTGAGTCAATGGACCCTCTTCTCAGCATAGCCCCAAGTACATATACAAGCATTACACCCATTCCACTTCATCCAGACCCATCTCATATAAATCGAGTGGGAGAAGGCAGAGGTAATCTTAATCATTCCCAGATGGCTTAGAGAGGAATGTTACTACGGTCACCCCAAACCCAGGTGCGCAGTCTCAAAAAGGGACGGACACAGAGCTCAAGAACACACGTCTGGTTCATTAATACAAGCAACCGGAACTGCCTTCAGCCAACGCTCCCGACCCCCTAACCCCAACGTCACTTCCCTCAGCAGATCGCCGCAACGGCAGCCAAACCCACATAATGATGTGGTGAGGTCGTCGGGACGTTATCTGCATGCCATGAAGCGCATTCAGATGATCTGGGTAATTATGTTTCTAAAAGTGAATCTGCTTGACTTTGATACAATTCTTTAAGGCAGACTTTGCAAGAGTTTGTAAGAGTTTTCCATGCAACAAGTGTGTATATATATATCAAAATCGAACTGTGCAATGTTCCTATTGAATTTGGGAATAATCATCTGCTTTTTGCCAGATTTTCTTGTGTGTACCTGAAAAATCGGACTTTCGGTAGCTAAATTCTGCATATTTGAGGTATTTACAGACAATACTTCCTAATTCCTGCAAATTAAGAATTTTCAAAAAACAATGTTTTCCTCACCTAATATCTCTGCCACCGTAAAGATAGAAGCAACTTTCTGCAGTTCTCATGGTTTTTCCACAAAGCTGCTGCTGCCAATGCAGACTTTAAAGTCATATTAAATATTTCAGATTTTGCTTTGCATACCACCAGATGTTGCAAGTTGAAATCAAAGTCAATTTCTTAAACAACTTGCCAGTAATCAAGTATGTCAACATCTCGAGGATCTAGCAGACACAGTGAAAAATACAATTGTAAGAATTATGTAACGCTCTGTGGATTTCAGGGTAAGTGGGCATGGAGTAAATGGGGCATGGGGAGGGCGTGAAGTGTCTAGGGGGCATGGGCCAAAGGATGTGGAGAGGCAACAAGGAGATGCTCCCCGTTGCCGCCCCCCACTCAAGATGGCGGGACCCGGGGCAGGGTCTTGGGTGGCTGGAAAAAAGCAGGCGGTACACTGTGTATTCTTGCCTGTGTTTCCAGTCACTGTGAATTCATAAGCATTAAACAGACAGTGTAGCGGGGATGCCCCAATGTTATATTCCGGGTATTTAACGACCTGTGAGCATATTTGTGAAAAGTACATAGGTGGGGTAGACACACACATGTCCATCGCTGGAATGCCAAGACTGCTAGTGTTGTCACCATGCGTAGTTTAGTTTAGTTTAGTTTCTTTGTAATGCACACCGAACCCTGGGGTAACTGGGCCATCAACTTAAGAGATGGTTACAGACATACAAGAGGATTAAGACACAGAGGTGCAGGTTGACTGGTGGTTACAGGGTAGTTGAAATGTGAAATAAGTACAAGTGACGGGGGTGACGCTGAAGTAACAGTTTAGGCAACAGTACCACGCAGTGTTACAGAGGTGAGGCAGCATAATTAAACATCGCGCATACGTGTTTAGTCTGTTAGTGTTTCTTATCGAAAAGCCAGCTCTTTACTTTGGTAGTAAGGTATGGGGCACTATTGAAGCATGCAACATTCATATACTCTAACAAAGCCTCATCCTCTGGTTCTGGGGATCACCAGGGTAGTGAGTTACAGGGCTGGGTGCCACCCCAAGCCATTGAATATTTGTCCTGGGGTGTTCTGGGGAGGATCCCATTTGTATTTTATTTATAACGCGCAAACCAACAGGCCCGGAGGCATCAGGGCGCAATTTGTACAAGGTTACAGATATGCAGGTATAACAGAGAATCATTAAACATTTACACATGGGTAACAAAGGATCATTATATACATTTACAAGAGGATCTTATATACATTATATACATATGTACAGTAGTTTCAGTGCCGATAGGTGATAGTAGCGGTCGGCAAGTCAGGGTAGGTCAGGAAGAAGCACGAAGCCGGCCTTAAAGCTGGTTGAAAAGCCAAGATCTAGTATTGGCTTTGAAGGTATTGAAAGAGTCTTCCGCTCTAATTGAAACAGGGAGGGAGTTCCATAACTTGGAAGCTAAGACGGGGAAACTTGAGCCCCCTGCTTTTTGCAATTTAAATCTGGGGATCGCTAGACAGTGGGATTGGGCTGTTCTTAGAGGTCGGGAGGTAGAGTGGCGCGATAGTCGACTACCAAGGTAGATCGGGGCTTTGTTGGCTAGGCATTTGTGCGTAAGGGCGAGTGTTTTGAGAGAAATTCTCTGTTTGACAGGTAGCCAATTTAACTTACTTCTGGTTTCTGTGATGTGGTGGTGTTGGGGAATGTTTAAAGCGGCACGAATGGCGTTGTTTTGTGTCGTTTGAAGTCTGTTCAGGTTCTCTTGGCTGGTGCCAAGATAAAGAGCACTGCAGTAATCAATTTTAGCCATAATAAGGGTTCTCGCTAGCGTAACGCTGTTAGACGTAGTAAGGAATGGTCTGCAAGCTGCGATAAGTTTGCATGTGTATGCAGACGCAGATCTGACAGCATTGGTTTGTCGGGTTAATGAGAGTGTGGCATCAAGGTAGAAACCTAACGTTTTGGTATCTTTTGAGACACTAATGATATTACCATCTATGTTGAATGACTGATAGGACGGCTGTAGTCTGCTCAGGCGTTGTGCAGTGCCCAAGATCAGGAGCTCCGTCTTGTCATCATTCAAGCACAACTGATGTTGGGCCATCCAGGCTTGGATGACCAAGTAGACGTCGTTAAGGGCCTTGGTGTCACCTAGATAATCACCAGTGATGGGGATGAGTATCTGGGTGTCGTCCGCATAGTTGGTATAGGAGACACCCAGATAATCAAGCACATCAAAGAGTGGTTTCGTGAAAATGTTATAAAGTGTAGGTGACACACAAGATCCCTGAGGAACGCCGCAGTGAATCGGGGAAGGGTCCGCGGCTGCGGATGGGGCAAAGACTCTCATGGATCTGTTGCTCAGGAAAGATTTGATCCAAGCCGCAGCCGAGGGGGAGAAGTTGGCAGCTGAATGGAGGTGCTCGCACAGGATCTGATGGTTGACCAGATCGAATGCTGCTGAAAGGTCGAGAAGTAGTAGCAGTGCTAGTTTGCCTTGATCCTTTAGAACCTCGATTTGAGTTTTAAGGTCTAATAATGCGGTCTCTGTCCCGTGTCTGGGACGGAAACCAGATTGTCGTAGACCTAGCAAGTTATTAGTTTCCAAGTAATTTTGGATCTGAAAGTATGCGGCACGGTCTAGGATCTTGAGCAGAAATGGTACAGTGGTGATAGGTCGGAAGTTAGTGGGAATGTTAGGGTCTAGGGAAGGTTTTTTAAGCAGTGGGATAACCCAAGCGTCCTTCAGATTGTCCGGGACAATACCTGTTTGAAAGGAAGAGTTAATGAAGGCCGTGATGAATGGGGCCAACTCATGCGCTGAGTCCTTGATAGTAGGGGCTGGGCACGGGTCACCTTGGCAGTTAGTTGGCTTAATTCTGAGAATTATATTTTCTACCTCTGCCACGGTAAGTGGAGAGAATGCGAATGGTGTGATATTGGTAGAGTCTGGCAAGGGGGCCTTAGTGAGGGAATGAACGTGGTTGTCGCGCTTCAGGCTGTCCTGTTTATCTTTGATTTTGTCTTGTAGTGTGGAGATTTTATTTAGTAAGGCTGCTTGGATGTTGGCACACCATTTACTATCTTTCACGCATGTGTCAGGGGGGGCGACTGGAGTTTCAAGCTCTCTTAGGATTTTAAAGAGTTCCTTGGTGTTCGAGTCGGCTTGTATAATGCGGTTGTTGAAAGATTCCTTTTTTGCCGTGATGATGGCATCTTTGTAGGAGAGTGAGGCTAGAAGGAAACTGTCTTTATGCTCGTCTGAGGGGTGGCTTTTCCATCGATTTTCGGCATAGCGTTTGGCTTTGCGGAGCAATCTTAACTGTGGTGTGAACCATGAATTAAGATAAGCTTGAGGTTTAGCCTTTCTAAGTTTGAGAGGTGCTATACAATCAATGGCAGTTCGCATTGTTTGGTTGTAGGTGTGTGCTAGTGAGGTTGGATCAGAGTAAGAGTTGGTGGCTGTGTTAAGGGACGGGAGTAACAATGGGAGGAGTTTCTCCTTGGTTATATCTTTTTTGCTTCGAGTTGGGAGTGCTGGGGCTAATGGTGACGGGATTCGTGGTGTGGCTTCAATGTTGAAAGTTATAATGTGATGGTCGGACCATAGGCAGGGGGTATTGTTAAGGACCTTGATATTGCAATTGGAGCCAGCTACCCAGTCAAGTGTTCTACCTTTAATATGGGTAGGCTCTTGGATGTATAAGGTAAGGCCGAGGTCAGTTAGTGCGATCTCCAGGTCAGAGGCCACAGGATCTTTTAAGTCACCAAGACCTAAGTTAAGGTCGCCTAGGATGATTGTTTGCGAATTGTTCTTTGTATTGTTGAGGAGGAGAGTGGAGATTTCACTGACAAAGGTTGGTGCGGGTCCTGGAGGTCTATAGATTAGGTGCATGGTGGCTGTTTGGTTAGGTGTGAGTGCTAGTTTGACAGACAGCAATTCGGCTGATGTGAGTTTGGAGTCAGGTAACACTCTTAGGTCAAGTGTATTTTTATGGATGAAGGCCACACCGCCGCCTTTGGAAGAGGCGGTGGAGCGGTCACATCGTGTGATGCCGTAGTTCGGCGGTAGGGCTAACGCTAGTAAGGGGCCAGATGCGGCATGAAGCCATGTTTCGGAGATAGCTAAGAAGTCAAGGTCGGACGTGGTGATGAGGTCAGCTATGTCAAGTGCGTGTGCAGTGAGGGATCTGGCATTAATGAGGGCACCTTTGAACATGGGCAGTTTAACCTTGGTGGTGGTGGGTTTGCATGTGGTGGCAGTTGACAGAGATCCAGGAGAGAGGGGGGTTTGTTTCCTGGTGATGTGACGGATGTGGCGTAGGCGTAGGCGGAATCTGGTGCCTAGTCTCTTATTTCTAAGAGAGAGGGGGCAGGGTTGGTTAGGTGTAGGTTTCCTAGCAAAGTGATCCAGCCATAAAGCTGGGTCGTTGAGGTATTGGTTGGTATGGCCTACAGTGGGTGCTGCCGGGCTCATTCTAGGTGACGCGAGAGGTCGTGGGGATGCCATGCTGGTAGAAGGCTGGTCCATTTTAACCCAGAGTGTGGAGGTTGTTACTGTAGGTAGCTGGAGAACTTGGGCAAGTCGAAGGGATAGTGTGTAGAGTAATGGAAGGAGTACATTGACGTGCATGATGAAGGTCCTGGTTACCTAGGTGAGAGAGAAGAGCTAGGTGGCAACAACCATGTACATAGATAGGGGCCACCTAAGATCGAATTGGCAGTGAAAGGCAAGGGCCATAAGACTAGAGGCATAACATAAATCAGGGCAAAACACAATCAGTTGTGGTCTATTGGCGACCATAAGGCACAACACAATGTAAACAAGCAATGTAAGAGGCAGCTTCAGGAGACATCTTCATATTCTAATCCCTAAGTTTGTATATATCTACAGTACATAAAGACTCATTTGAATTGCCATTACCTTCTAATAGTGAAGAACCTGGAGTGGAAAGGGCAGAGTACCTGGCCCCTGGCTCCTATGGCTCCAAACAGGCACCCAACAGGCCTTAGTATGGCCTTTGTTGTGGCCGGCGTTTCCGCCTGCCGGCGGATGCAGGCCGAAAAAAAAGTACAGATGCAGCCTCGTTGTGGCGCCGCGATGCGCCCGGAATTGCGGGGTCAGGCGCTCCGTGGACAAGGTCAGGCAGGCCTTGCTCCGTGTGCCCGCCTCCTGGAGCTGGGTTCTGGCTTGGGGGGGGGTACGAGGGGCTCCTGCCCTCTACCCTTGCTGCAGGCAAGTGGAATGGGGCTCAAGGGCACCTAACAGGCCTTAGTATGGCCTTTGTTGTGGCCGGCGTTTCCGCCTGCCGGCGGATGCAGGCCGAAGAAAAAGTACAGATGCGGCCTCGTTGTGGCGCCGCGATGCGCCCGGAATTGCGGGGTCAGGCGCTCCGTGGACAAGGTCAGGCAGGCCTTGCTCCGTGTGCCCGCCTCCTGGAGCTGGGTTCTGGCTTGGGGGGGGGTGCGAGGGGCTCCTGCCCTCTACCCTTGCTGCAGGCAAGTGGAATGGGGCTCAAGGGCACCCAACAGGCCTTAGTATGGCCTTTGTTGTGGCCGGCGTTTCCGCCTGCCGGCGGATGCAGGCCGAAGAAAAAGTACAGATGCGGCCTCGTTGTGGCGCCGCGATGCGCCCGGAATTGCGGGGTCAGGCGCTCCGTGGACAAGGTCAGGCAGGCCTTGCTCCGTGTGCCCGCCTCCTGGAGCTGGGTTCTGGCTTGGGGGGGGGTGCGAGGGGCTCCTGCCCTCTACCCTTGCTGCAGGCAAGTGGAATGGGGCTCAAGGGCACCCAACAGGCCTTAGTATGGCCTTTGTTGTGGCCGGCGTTTCCGCCTGCCGGCGGATGCAGGCCGAAGAAAAAGTACAGATGCGGCCTCGTTGTGGCGCCGCGATGCGCCCGGAATTGCGGGGTCAGGCGCTCCGTGGACAAGGTCAGGCAGGCCTTGCTCCGTGTGCCCGCCTCCTGGAGCTGGGTTCTGGCTTGGGGGGGGGTGCGAGGGGCTCCTGCCCTCTACATCCTATACATGACATCCTACATTGGTCGCTATCACATAGCAGCCACCAAGCACAGTGTTTCACCCAAGGCCAGGCAATTGGAGCAGGCCAGCTCTAAACCCCTTGGCCCAACCCAGTTAGAACACTTGGGAGGAGACTAATGTTCATCCTCCCAAGCATGGGGAACCTGAAGCTCCCCCTGAGCAGATGCAACGCACCAGCATGGGAATATACCACTTTCACTATAACAGATAGCATTTGCCTTCCCTCAATGATGGTAGATTCTGCTTAGATACAGTGGCAGCTTTATCTGACACATCAAATAAGTCACTCCACCCATAGAATGCTACCAATCCTTATCTTTCTAAATGGTGAGAACCATTGTCCGTGAGGAAGAGATTCTTGCACTGGTAATGCAATGTTTCAACTTCACTGCACAAATATCCCAAAAGTAGAAACAAAGTATGTATATAGTATCACAATGTACATTAAATATAACAGTATTTACAAATAACCCAGTGTGATTCCAAATTCAAATTCACATGCTACAAAACATAGGAGACTTCAGCTCAGAACAGGTAGCACCAGTGTGAGTCAGAGGGGGGAAGCCAACAACCAAGATGGCAGGCAGGACATTTATTGGCTTGGTCCCATTCCTGGAGCCCAAAGCAGACCCAAGTGCACTCTGGGACAATCCTAGCCCTCACTCAGTTAGAGGCCAAAGATGCAGACCATCACTGAAAGTCCCACCCAGGGGGAAGAGGTAACACAGAATAAAATAATGTGGCTAGCGGTGTTCCGTGTGGGTTACAGCAGCAGGAGGACAACACTTGAATAAGGTTGGAGACCGAAAACCTGTGTAAGAAGCATAGGCTGGAGAGATAGGGGAGATGAGGTGGCAGCAGTGGAGGGCAGAAGGAGCTACGAAAGTGCACGAAGAGTGGTTAACATTAAAGGGAAAGAGTGTGGTGTAGGACGAGATGGAAGGGGCATTGAAGCTGATATGGAGGAGGTTAAAATTGTAACATCAGAGAAGGAGAAGGGTTAGAAGTAACAACAGGGTGCAGGGAGGACAGAGCAGGTAAGGTTGGGGCATCGAAGGGGAGATAATAAAATCAGTTGATGAATAAAGGACCATGGGGAAAAACGAGGACCATCTCTAGGATACTCAGAGCTGGAAGGTAACGTGAGCCCATTCGGCAAAAGGCAGTGATGCGGAGCAAAGATATCGGGTCTGAGCCGAGCAACCACTAGGAGCCCAAGTTATGCACCCAAAAGGGCATTTTTAATTTATATGCAGTACTGGCCTCCACTGGAGCATATTGCTGCTGCCCCATTTGCATTATAGAAATGGTTTCCTTGCTTTTCCTTTATTTGCAACAACATATCTGAAAGGATGGTTATGGGAGTGTAATGGAGCAGATGAATATGCAGGAAACACCCACTGCCCCAGCTCATATGTGTATACAAGTACCACTTCCTGCCCCTGCTCCTCACCATTACCATCCAGGTGAGAAACGATACCAGCTGAGACAGACGTTCTGCCCCAAAAGTCTTGGGCTTTTAAACAATCAATGTATATGACTCTGCCATAAAGAAGTAGTTTAGGTTGTGCAATACCAGTAGGGATCAAGGTTAGAAAGAAGAAAGCACAAGTAGAGTGTTATTTATAGCATAGAATGTATTTATTTATCTGTTGTTTGCTTGTTAGGTGCTTATACAGGAAGTAAATACTGTTTCAAAGTGCCCACAGGGCAACAGGGAGGGGACAAGGGGACGTGAGACAATTTAAATGCATAAGAAATATTAAATACAGTCTGTGGGGGGGCTCACCTACTATCTGTTAGTGTTCAGAACATGCAAGTGCAGAAGGTAGGGGGAGTGTGATAGGTGCTGTGGTGCTCATGGGTGAGCAACAAGTGAAGTGCACTGTAAGGTAAGTGTGAGCCTCTGGGGTGGAGGATGAGCCGAGGTAAGTGCTCACGATAGACAGAAGCTGGGGGCAATTTGATGTGGGAGGTCAGGAACCCCAGGATACATAAAGGCCCTGAACACCACACAGGTAACTGTGAGATTAGCAGAGGAGAGTGTGGGTGGGGAGAAGGGGGGGTAAACAGAAAATTCCTGAGGACCTTCCGGAATTTAAGAAAGTCCTGCTTAAGACGAAGAGGGAGGGGGAAGCTGTTCCAAAGAAGGGAGCCAGCTGAGGAAAGCGATCGACCTCCTGCCCTCTGTTTTGCAAACCGCTATACACCTAAAGAGTCAGTGTCCAAAGAGCGCAAGAGTGTAGAGGGGTAATATTTAGTAAGATAGAGTTGCAGATTGTGTGGTTCCCGGCACCAGACAGCTGTGTGGATGATATAGAGGGATTTGAATTTAATCGGTGATGCAACCGGGAGCCAGTGAAGACTTTTCAGTGCAGGAGAGATGCTGCCCCTGGGCTTGAGGCCAAGGATAAGTCTTTCTGCCCTATTCTGGATTTGCTCGAGAAGTCACAGGGTGGAAGAAGGAAGATTCAGGAGGAGGCTACTGCAATAGTCAAACCTAGAGAGAACCAGCACTCGGGTAACATCGAGCTTCTGGGGGAAGGTGAGACTAGGTAGAATTCATTTGAGAAGGAACCGCTGAAGGAGGGACTTCTTGGCAATGTCCTGAGTGTAAGGGAGGAAGGAGAGCTAGGGGTTGAAGATGACTCCAATGTTTCTGGCTTCAGAAGAGGGAGCAAGGGAAGAGCCCATGGAGGAAGGCCAGAGTGAAGGGAAGAAATAGGGAGCAGTGGTCCCAATGGGAAGGATCTCTGTTTTGCTGGCATTGAGGCAGAGATCATTGGAAGTGCACGAGGCCTGGATGGCAGAAAGGCAGTCAGGGATGATGGAAGGTGCAAGAGTGTCAGCAGGAAGTTTGAATAAAAGAGTTGTGTGCTTAACATTGGATGTTGGGGAAGAAGGTGGAGATGAGGAGTGCCAGCTGAGTAAGGTAGATGTTAAAGAGCCAAGGCGAGAGAATAAAGCCGTGGGGCACAGCATAAGTGGAGAAGGAAATAGGAGAGGAGAATGTGGCCAGGATGTCTTGAGAGGAGCGGTCACTAAGGAAGGAGATGACTCAGTTCAGTGCCCGGTCTGAGATACAAAGGGTGTCGTTAAGCCTTTGTATGAGGATTGAGTGGTTGACCGTGTCAAATGCAAGATGGATGAGGACAGCTGGGGAGTTGGAATCCAGGGATGCGAGCAGTTCTTCACGGGTGTTCAGAAGAGCAGTTTCCATGCCCCTGGATGCTCGGAATCCAGATTAATGGTCGTGGAGACCAACAGCAAGTTCAGTGTGAGAGTTGAGTTGGGACAGGGCCAACTTCTCCAGCAGTTTCCCCAGGAAGGGGGTGATTGAAATAGGGCAGTAGTTGCTGGACAGGTAGGGTCTGCTGACAGTTATTTAAAGAGTGGCGCAAAATGAAGTGCTTGAGGGAGGAAGGGAAAGAACCAGAAGCAAAGGAGTGGTTGCAGAGATCAGCAAGTGTAGGGGCAAGTGAGCCAATGTTGACCTTGATGATTCTGGAAGAGCAAGGGGAATCTTGTTTGGAAGAGACCTTCATGGAGCCGACAACTCTGGTGACTTCATCAGGTGAGACAAGGGTGAACCAGGAGAAGGAGGAAGGAGGAGGGTGAGTGGACAATGGAGGCAGGGGTTGAGGGATGGGTTGGTAGAGTGTGTAGCAAGGCTGTTCAGGATATCCTGAGGTTTGGTGGTTAAGTGAGTGGCGAGTGCCTTGCAGAGGGCCTGAGAGGGAGTAGGGGAGGATACTGTGGAAAGGTTGGCTAGTTCCCTACAGATTCTGAAGAGTTCAGCTGTGTTGTTGGATGCTCCTGATACCCGTGCCTGAATGTGGGCCCTTTTCTTGGCATGGATAGAGAGTCTTTATTGCCTTTGAAGCAGGCGGCAGGCCAGTTTGTCAGAGGGTGCGCCTGCTCTGCACTTTCATTTCAGGGCTGCATGTTCGGAGACATACCAGGTGTTGCACTTAGTGGCGGGTTTCAAGCGGATCCACATGACTGGGGCAAGAATTTCAAGGGTGTTAGTGATGGACAAGTGGAAGTTACTGGGAGCAGTGTTGGTGATAGAGTCTGGGTTGGGAGAGTAAGGGGTGATACAGGTGGACTCACTACACTGATAGTGAAGATGAAATTGTAGGCAGGTTAGATGCAGAATCATATGCAGAGAACCCTACATATGGCAGATGCACACGGTCAATGTAATATGATCAGACCCGACTATAGGTTGCCAACATGGAGCGGAGAAGCGCAAGAGTACAGCCATTTTACCCACACAGAGGTCACAGCAGGTCTAGAAGTTAGCAAGGTCTCAGATGAGATGCTGAATTTACAAAAACACATTTATTTTAGAAGCTATGAAGCTGCCCATGCAGCAGTTGTAGTACACACCAATGCCAGGCACATAACAGAGTTGTGGACGTACAGAACGCAGAGATGAGATAACAGTTCCCAGGAGACGAAGCAGTAGCCTTCCAAGTTAAGTGAATTAGTAGGAGCACAGACAGTCATTTATGTCCAGGTGCACGATAATAGTATGCCAAATGGCTACAGAGGGAATAGTTGAAGCGTGTTGAAGAGGAAGTGTCAAGTATTGCCCCCACTCCAGTTGCCCCCTTCGTTGTGCCCGGTACTTTCACACTAAAATATGTGACGTATGATGAACAAATAAACCAGCAGAGAGCAGCACATGGGCTCTGCCCAGTACCCATCAGAATAACTGCACCTATTGAATTACCGACACCTAGGAAAACATGGACAGTAAGGAATACATTGAGAAAGCCATATTCACTGTTGAGACAATATGACGGTTGTCAGAAGGGAATACCCGAAGAAGCAAGAAGATAATGAAGGAAGATGAATGGTGACATCATGAGGACTCAGAGTGACACACATATAAAAGATATGATGACCTGAGAATGCCTATAAAAGATGAGATACTATGGATAAAAGACATTTTGACCCCGCGATGAAGAAACTGATGCTAAAATGAAGAAACTCATGCCACATACATGATGAATATATTCAGTCAGTTTAAACATGTACAGATGCAAATAACCGCAAGGAGCAAAGAAATCGTGAAGCTTGCTTATGCTTAATAGTAAATAGCATGTGGCAAGTGCCAACATGTACAAGTATATACCTCTAAAGTACTTTATATATAAGTATAATTCCACTACGCACATGAGCAGAATTGAACAAAAGGTTACTACAGGCCTCAAAAAGGTGTATGTTGCAGAAAGAAATCGAGAATCAAGGCAGAACTAAACCCAGCTAAGGATGATCATGCCAAGATGCTGAGGTGTTATCTGGCTGGAAAAGGCCGACATTGGATACAATTAAGGAGAAAAGAACAAAAGATCCTGTTCAGGAAGGTCAAGATAAGCCACAGATGGTGGCGAACTGGTAGAAACAAATCAAATATACAAAAAGACACAGAGAAAACTGATTGCACGGTGTCCAGTCACGTAACAAGGCAGGCTAGAAGAGTGAGACTTTCACACCTACGCATGGATCTCCACCATGCCCATACTCCTTAAAGGTTCTCAGGACTACAGAGCAGACTCAAGGCCAAAATACAAAGCAGTAATTGACACATGGCTATTGAAGTGATGATTGATTGTAACATAATTGGTGGGGAGCTGGGGTGAAGGCGAGCTCCTCTGCACCTGGATGTTCTTTCTGCATGCTGCTAGACGTAGGTGGAAAAGTATGAGTGGGGTTGATGCCAACCCAATCATAGTGGACCATGTTATCTAGGGTCCTATAGTGAGTAGAGCCAATGGGACGTCGTACTTTTAGTGGCGTTCAAAGTGGCCATTTTGAAGGGATGACTTAGTTGCCCCACCTGACATTGATTATCCTATCCCCTCTCCCCGTTACCACATACAGATATAGTCCCTATGTTAAAGTTACCTTCCTATAACCAACCACGTTGCATGTTAGGTTTTTATGAAATTCCATATAGAATGATGTCAGCAATGATGAATTATTGCTATAAATACTTTGTTTTTTCTAAAAGTGAAGAGAGCGAGAAGATCGAGCGGTTGCTGATGTCCGTTGTACTCCCCGTTTTAAGTACTTGTCATTCAACTGACGCTCTTTGCCAAACTATTGAGTTGTCATAGTTATTTGATGAATGAGTATGAATCTGCATCCCCATCTATCTCGAGGGTACTGCTACTCATCTTAAAAGGTCTGTTTGGAAATCTCCCAGTCAGAGGGCTGGCTGGAGACCATCCAGTTCAGTGTCCCAAGAAGCCATAAAGAATACAACATGCACTTAGAAATAGCTAAAAAATCAATAAATAGGAGAAAGTAATTTTCCAACACAGCCCCTAACACGTAACTAAGACATGAATAACATTAGTTATTCAGTATGAGCAGAGAAGACACCTGCCAAACTACCTAGAATGCACACAGACATGAGATGAAAGGAATCCGATAAAACACATGGCCTGGGAATAATGGGAACAATTTTAATTGGAATTATTCCAGACCACGGGCTTCTCTCCTCCCACCATATGTCTCCATTATCTCTTGACGTTTTGTCAGAGTGTCCAAGGTTGGTGAGTAAATGGCCAACCAATAAAAATCTCTCTTGCCACACCGCCTATAATGAACAGAGCCAATAAATCAAGTGTAGTTATAATGATGTGGTAACAAAAGTAGTATTTGAAAGGGGCCCAGGAGGGGCTATCAGATATGTGTAACCCAATCATAGAAGCAACACCTGTACACTCCATATGTAACCTACAATGTTAACCAATCCTAAATGTTCCTAGGTTTTGTAATCAGTATTGTAATATGACATCATTGTCGACATGTAACTGGCTTAAAAACCACTCACACTCATTGTAAGAACCAGAGCTAATTGTATGCTGACCTGACCACTATTCTGTGTTTTGAATAAGGCTGCGTTTCATTGTGCACTTTGAGTGCCAAATTATTGAGTATTGTTCTTTCTGCTATTGTGGTAAATTGGGCCCTCCTCAACAGGAGTTTGTATAAGTGTAGGTAGTGGGCAGGGTGCTCCATCCTACCCTCAAGATGAGCCATAGTGAAGAGTTGAATGATCTATAATTTATTTTCATAGATTCTTTCCCTAGAGCGTGATAAAACCTGAAAATCGGGTGTAACAGTGTTCTACCTACTCACAATTTATAAGCTACTGATAAAAGCAATATGAACCTAATTCCACTTGGATAGTCTGTTTATTTGCTTGGTACACCCTCATTGCATGCATCATCCTTACGTTGTGTTATGCTATTGCAAGTTTGTTCTTCATAGTATATTCTATTTACATCTAAGAGGATTTGGGACAAACACTTCCTGTTTCACCTCCCACCCTTCTGTGCTTTCCTGCCCTTCGGCAAATACTGAGGCTAAATCCGGACTCTGGAAAGAGTGGCAACTGGGTGAGACAATTAAGAGTGGTGGCAAAGCAGATTGAAGATAATGCATGTTTTGGTTTTATTAAAGGGTTAATATTTAATTTAATTTATTTATTTAGTTTAATATACTTACAGCAATTATGCTTTGTATACATGACATAAAACATCATAAAATAACACAATATTAAAATGTATAAGAAGATAAAATAGATAAAACACATACTTACAATTATACATTTAAAACACTATAATCACTAACAATACCATACAAGAAAGCTGCATGGCTAAAACAGAGAACATCATCTCAATTTCATAAAATCGCAAATCTTTGCATTTCCAATAAAATGTAACCATAAAATAAATACATTTGCGTTATTCCCATCCATAAATAACGACCATAACGGAGCCAATTCAGAGCAATTAATTTCGTTATTAAACATCTTCAGTTATGTCTCTCTTCGTATGCTCCGGCCATCACAGTCAAACATAATATGCTCCAGAGTTTCGACAACATTGTCACCACATATTCTGCAAAGTCGTTCTGCTCGGGGCAACCCCATATATCCCCCTTGATCTCCAGCACATCACTAAAATACAATTTTAGAAGTAAATATTGTGTAATCACATTACAGTTAGGAAATGCTACAACATATGCTGGCCTGGATCACCGCTCTTGAAGATGGGTGATAAAGGGACCGCTATTTAGCTTAGAGGCTAACTGAACGAGATGACTCTCACTCCATATTTTTACTTTTTGTTATTGTTTTTCCCATGTACTGCACTTACTCCTCCCCCTTCCCATGCACTTGCGTGATCTGAATGACACCAGTAGGATCATTGTCTCTGTCTCCCCTCTTTTCCCCCCTCCCTTGCATCATCACGCCTCGAAACACTTGTGTATAGGCACGCTATAAATGCCATATCGTATTATATAATTTAGCTAAATCTATGTGACTTACATTTCAGTCTACTTTTAATGGTTAGAACCAATATGTTCCTCTCCAGGCTATTCAATCCAGACCACCATTTGCTGTATAGTGTGCATATTCTGCCAATCGTGCCCAAATTCATATAATTCTCCAAGTATTGAAATGCTTCAATGAATTTGACGATCATAGTATTGTTGTCAAGCAGTTTCAAATTGAGCCAAAATACTATTTTTGCAGTATGCAGCAGTATCACTGTCTGCACTGAAAATTCACCATTCTTCCCTATAAATGTGCTAATAATGTTAGCCATAACTAAGCATTTAGCTTTAGTTCCATTCAATGTGTTTTCCATTTAAGAGCATTATCCACACAAATACCAAGATATTTGTAACACGTGACAATCTCTAATGGTACACCATTCAGTGACCATACAGGGCAGCATCTCTTCCTTGGATTAGCTGCAAATATCATAACTTTGCTTTTTGATATGTTTACCGTAAAACCATTTTGAGCAGCATACACTCCCAATGCACCAATCATTGTGTGGGGGGCATTTAAAGGCCCTACACAGAAATCCCTTTCACCTGAAAAGCAGCCTTTTAACATTGCCACCAAAAACGGCCATGCTTTCCCTGTCACATCAATGGCAAGCATTTCAACACTGCAACCCAAAAATGGCCCGCTTTGCTTTTATTCCATCTTAATGACATAAAGTTATGCACTGCATGCAGAAAACGGCCCGGCCTTGTAGTATCTTTAATTCATATGCGGGGCAAGAATTTCTATCCTACAACCAGACATGGCTTTTGCTTTCCATTTCATTTGAACAGCTGCCCTTTAAAATATTGCCAACGAAAAATGGGTTGGCTTTTTCTTTTATTCATGTCAAAACAGAGAACTGTGTGGATGGGGGCCTACCCATCACTGTCAATGGACCAACAGCAAATTCAAACTCACTCAAAAAGAAGAAATTAAAGAATCCCCTGACCTACAAGATAGGATTGCAAACATTAGATGGTAAAAATGGATTGCACATGCGTAAAAAAAAGAGAAATTACTTTAAGAAGCCACAATGAAAGGATAGCTCTGCTCGCACAGAAATGTCAGGGAAATATGCTGTGGGAGGGTTGACTAAGCAATGTACATTATGTTTCCACCCACAAGACTACAGTCACCTTTGAAGAGGCCCAGAATACTGGAAAAAACAGTTTGGGCACAAGCAAGAAACTTCTCAATAGAAAGCCCTGCTTCCCACTGGAATTTGCACCTACTAGTGAACCATCCCACAATTACATGTGATGCTACTGAGGGCGACATCATTCCCTGCTCTGCCAGACTTGAAGGCAGGGGCTCAGGGTTTCAAAGAAAGCAAGTATGGCTAAAACTTGACGGGGAGGTATGAGCTCCTTTCTGCACCCAGTACCAAGAACAAACTGACAACTTCAAAGGGGGGTCATACAAATCTCTGGACACTGGCTGTGGTGGATGAAGTGCCCCTCTGACAGAGGGGGGGCAGATCCTCCCAATTGGCATTAAAGGACTGATTCCATCTGTAGGCATTTGTGCAGCAATTAGAATGATGAATCAATTTTCTGATGAGTTTTTTAATGTAGTTTCCAGGTGGTTATAAGAGCAAAAGTGCCTTTTCCTGGGACTATGGGGACTGAAAGGGCCAGTCAAGACTAGTTTCTGGCTGCTTGGAACATGTGACAATTATGAGATTTGATGGAAAGATGTAAGGTGAAATTAGGAACATGCTTGATCATTTGCAGAGTCATAACTGTTATACATGTTGCGATAAGGACAGAAATGTGCCACCGGCCATGCTACATTGTACAGATTTAGCGCTTGGATTATCTAATTCCCTATGACCAATTAAAAACACTTATCTTATGCATATAGCGGGGGCTTGTAGAATTATGAAGTTATGAGACAAAACTGTTTTTTGTGAAAAAGTGGCCAAGAGAACAAAGAATAGTAATAACGGCAACCAGACAGATGGTGCTCTCTCCCCTGGAGGAATGGTAACCTATCCTATCCGAGCAGTAGGGGGAATTACAGAGTACTCCCCATAGATTGTAAAGTGAGTGATGTCATTTGTGCTATATAAGGAGGACTGTACTAGGTCAGGGGGCACACAATCTGGGGAGACAGGAGAAGGGTGATGGAGAGAAGGTGCAGGCAGATTGCAGTGACCAGACGCCTTGCCTAGCTGTCCAGAGTGTCCTGAGATCCAGTTGGCTTTCCTGAATCCCAAACCAAGGCAGACTGCAGTGACCAAACCCCTTGCCTAGCTGTCCAGAGTGTCCTGTGATCCAGCTGGCTTTCCAGAATCCCAGACCAAGGCTTACTGTGTAAGTAACAAATAACCCCAGCCCCAAATTGCATAAGCCCTTCATTTCTGTAGCATTGCACCCAATGTTTACCCCATTGAAAACTCCAAATTGCCAGTGCATTTCAGTCACCTTCCCGTAGAAGAATCTGTGTTTAAACTGTATCTGTGAGCATATTCCCTGTGGTAAATCTTTCAGTTGTCTGTATAAATCCTTACAGGGTAATTCATAGAATTTTGCACAAAAGTGGCGCACGCGGCTGGCGCACAGTGTCCCCGTGCGATACACTGCGCCAGCCGCGTGCGATAAAATCCATTTCATCGCACAGCGTATTCATGGATTTTAGCCTTCAAAACCAGCCGTGGCGCAGAGTGGCGCAGCGACCCTGCAGCAGTGCCAGTTACGGCCCCAAGAATGCCCTCGCGCAAGGAAAAGCCATCAAAATCCCCAATTCATCGCAAATGTCTGCGCTAACCGTGGACCAGTTCACAGGGCTGCCAAAGAGCAAACGCCAAGCGGGGAATGTGTATTTCAGGGGTGCGCGGGAAGTTCCACACGCGATTGTCCTGGGTACGTGTGTTCCAGGGGTGCGTGGGAAGTTTCACACACAAATTCAGCAGGGTACGTGTATTTCAGGGGTGCGCGGGAAGTTTCACACGCAAATTCAGCAGGGTACGTGTATTTCAGGGTTGAGCGGGAAGTTCCACACGCGATAGTCCTGGGTACGTGTATTCCAGGGGTGCGCGGGAAGTATCACACGCAAATTCAGCAGGGTACGTGTATTTCAGGTATGCGCGGGAAACTTCACACGCGATTCCATCAGGGCACGTGTATTTCAGGGGTGCGCGTGAAGTTTCACACGCTAATTCAGCAGGGTACGTGTCTTTCAGGGGTGCGCGGGAAGTTTCCCACGCGATTCCATCAGGGCAGGGGTATTTCAGGGGTGCGCAGGAAGTTTCACACGCGAATTCAGCAGGGTACGTGTATTTCAGGGTTGAGCGCGAAGTTCCACATGCGATAGTCCTGGGTACGTGTATTTCAGGGGTGCGTGGGAAGTTTCACACGCGATTCCATCAGGGCATGTGTATTTCAGGGGTGCGCGTGAAGTTTCACATGCACATTTAGCAGGGTACGTGTCTTTCAGGGGTGGGCGGGAAGTTCCACACGCGATCGTCCTGGGTACGTGTATTCCAGGGGTGTGTGGGAAGTTTCACACGCGAATTCAGCAGGGTCCGTGTATTTCAGGGGTGCGCAGGAAGTTTCACACGCGAATTCAGCAGGGTACGTGTATTTCAAGGGTGCGCGGGGAGTACTACATGTGAATTGGCCGTGTGGGTCCTCCCAGGTGTTCCCTCTACACCCTCCACGGCCCCTGGAGGCAGCCCACACCACAGGGGACTACCCTGCACCCCTGCTCATGTCCCGCAGGCAGCCCATCCACCATGGGCATGCCCCCCATCCCAGCCACATGTCACCTTGCACTACTGATCAACAACGCATGTCTCCCAGCACCCTCACCCCCCAGCACTGTGGGGCACCTGCCATCAGGCCCCCACTCATGTCCAACTCATGTTCCCCTCCACCCCCCCAGCATCCAGGGGCACCCTCCACCAGGCCCCCACTCATGTCTCCCAGCACCCCCACCCCCCAGCAGTGCAGGGGCACCCTCCACCAGGCCCCCACTCATATCCAACTCATCCCAGCACCCCCCCCCCCGCAGTGCATGGCACCCTCCACCATGCCCCCACTCATGTCTCCCAGCACCCCCAACCCCCAGCAGTGCAGGGGCACCCTCCACCAGGCCCCCACTCATGTCCAACTCATGTCCCCCTGCACCCCCAAACCCCATCATCCAGGGGCACCCTCCACCAGGCCCCCACTCATGTCCAACTCATGTCCCCCTGCACCCCCCCAACATCCAGGGGCACCCTCCACCAGGCCCCCACTCATGTCCAACTCATGTCTCCCAGCACCCCCCCCACCCCCCGCAGTGCAGGGCACCCTCCACCATGCCCCCACTCATGTCTCCCAGCACCCACACCCCCACCCCCCAGCAGTGCAGGGCACCCTCCACCATGCCCCCACTCATGTCTCCCAGCACCCCCACCCCCCAGCAGTGCAGGGTACCCTCCACCAGGCCCCCACTCATGTCTCCCAGCACCCCCACCCCCCCAGCAGTGCAGGGCACCCTCCACCAGGCCCCCACTCATGTCTCCCAGCACCCCCACCCCCCAGCAGTGCAGGGCACCCTCCACCAGGCCCCCACTCATGTCTCCCTGCAACCCCACCCCCCAGCAGTGCAGGGGCACCCTCCACCAGGCCCCCGCTCATGTCTAACTCATGTCCCCATGCACCCCCACCACCCCAGCAGTGCAGGGGCACCCTCCACCAGGCCCCCACTCATGTCTCCCAGCACCCCCACCCCCCAGCAGTGCAGGCCACCCTCCACCAGGCCCCCACTCATGTCTCCCTGCACCCCCATCCCCCAGCAGTGCAGGGCACCCTCCACCATGCCCCCACTCATGTCTCCCAGCACCCCCACCCCCCAGCACTGTGGGGCACCTGCCAGCAGGCCCCCACTCATGTCCAACTCATGTCCCTCTGCACCCCCCCCAGCATCCAGGGGCACCCTCCACCAGGCCCCCACTCATGTCTCCCAGCACCCCCACCCCCCAGCAGTGCAGGGGCACCCTCCACCAGGCCCCCACTCATGTCCAACTCATATCTCCCAGCACCCCCATCCCCCCCGCAGTGCAGGGCACCCTCCACCATGCCCCCACTCATGTCTCCCAGCACCCCCACCCCCCAGCAGTGCAGGGCACCCTCCACCATGCCCCCACTCATGTCTCCCAGCACCCCCCCAGCAGTGCAGGGCACTCTCCACCATGCCCCCACTCATGTCTCCCAGCACTCCCACCCCCCAGCAGTGTAGGGCACCCTCCACCAGGCCCCCACTCATGTCTCCCAGCACCCCCACCCCCCAGCAGTGCAGGGCCCCCTCCACCATACCCCCACTCATGTCTCCCAGCACCCCCACCCCCCAGTAGTGCAGGGGCACCCTCCACCAGGCCCCGACTCATGTCCCCCAGCCACCACGTCATCAGAATCTAGATCCCTGGCCCTTATCGGCTGCCTCCACATCCCAAACACCCACCCAAGTATTGCATCCACCCACTTAGAAATGCCAATTACATGATACAACCCCAATGGCAAGTATATAAATGAACACATGTCCCTCACATACACACAATGGGTGTCAGTGAATGTCAAAACCCATATCATGACATGCACGAAACCAATGAGATGCTACTACACATTGAAGTTTGATGAAGAAAATTTATTAAAAGCAACATAAATGGATTCAAAAATAAACAAACGACAATGGGAATTAAAAACAAAAAGCAGCATGTCCGTAAAATAATGTAAAACCACAAATCATAATCCAAAGGAAAGGTGTCCAAAGTTACAGTTCAAAAAAGTAAATCCAAAGGAAAATCAAAACCGAAAACCATTGCTCCATGGGTAAATTCCAAATAAAAAAAAAAATCCAACTGTCAACTATATACAGCTTAACCAATCCAGGGTCCATGATCCCAACAGAAGCAATGAAACCTATCTAATAATACTAACTAATTAAACAAATATATAAAAAAATGTGGTCCATTGTCCAAAAGGTAAAAAAAACAAAGGAAACACTAACACTAACTACATAACTATTTACAAGGGCAGCGGGCTAGTCCGACGGCTCACTTCGGGATGTTCCGGGCCAGGGCATCATCGAACTCCTGCTCAATGTCCCGGAGGCGGTCCTCCTCCATGGCCCCGAGGGTCCGCAGGGCCGACGACATGTTTTTCTCCAACTCCCTGCGGATTGCCTCGAGGCACTCGGCCCGCCTCAGGGGCGCCTCCGCCTCCGCCCTGACCATGGTGTGCTGTGCCTCTTCCGCCCGCTGCCACTCCGCATCTATGGCGTGGCCCAACCACTGCCACACGGAAGACACTTCCCGTCCTGGGTCCTCCTGCCCTCCGGTCGATGCCTGCCCCTCCGATGTCGAAGGCCCCGAGCCATCATGGCTCCCACCTCGTTGCTGCTGCTGCTGTGCCTGTGCCCGTGCCCTGGCTTCTGCTGCCTGCACATCCTCCACCGGCTGGGGTGCAGTCGTTGATGTGGCCACCCCTGCTGGACGTCCGACTCCCGACTGTGGCAAGGATGTGTCCTCCACCACCCTGGCCGCACCGTCAGAGGCAGCTCCACAGGGCACCCAGGTGACAAATGGGTGGAAAGATGGCACGGAGGACGACTGGCGCATAGGGTGTTCAGTTGAGGAGGGGGTTGGAACAAGCTCCAGCAAACGGAGGAATCCGGCCTGGGTGACCTGTCCCAGTAGGCCGACGCGGTCAACGAGCCATTCAAGATGACGTGCAGTCTCCTCATGAAAAGACTGCAGGTCACCTCGCATGGCCCGTTGACGCAACGCCACACCAGTCAGGACAGGCTCAACCCGTACCTGGATAGCCACGTCCGCAGGCAGAGAAAGGCCAGTTGTTGTAAGCTCATCCCCTGCCTGAAAACGGGTCTGGACGTAGGCATCCCTGCTGGCGCAAGATGATGCAGTGACAGGATCAGGGACAGGATTGCACACAGGTACCTCCGCAGCGGCCTGTGCTGCCTCCTGTCCCTGGTCCTGCACTGCACCACTAGCACCAGTGGAATCCCCACCTCCAGACCCCGTCTCTGTTGCTTGCACGGCCTCCTCCTCCACCAAACACCCCACCAACCTGGATGACTCCGTGCCATCTTCCCCCGTTGGGCCCTATGTGGTCCCAGCTGCCCCTTCTGCTGCCGAGGAGTCCAACTCCGACCTCCGCCTCTTGGACCTCCCCCCGGCAGCTACGGCCTGGGACGCGGCACCGGACTCCTCACTCCCCGACGAGATGACAACCTGGAAGGGGAGCCGGGCCTTGCGTCTCCGGCTGGCGGTGCAATCCCTTCCGCTGTGCTCCACAGCACCTTCTCCGCCCTCTTCATCAGTTGACGCTGCAGACAGGGAGAAATAAAACACAGGCATCAGGGCACTGTACAATGGACACATACACACATGACAGTTGTACGTGAGTGGCATTTTGAAACCTCAGACATGGCATCACATTCGCCAACACACATGTCATTTCAACTCGCACACATGAGCCATACACAGCCATATTGCAACAGCCAGCACCATCCATACACATACAACAGCATGAGCAGACACAGGTGAGCCAGACATCACATGCAACACAGGGAGTGCACTACACATGCACACACACCACCACACTTGCATGCATGTGTACACCTCTGCCAACTGTCGCAGTGTTCAGATTGGCATCCATGTCACATCTGCCAATCAGCCTTCCACATCCCGCTGTCACATGCATCCATGTTGCATCACTGTTGCACCCTTGTCAAATACACACACATGCACATGTACACAGTGCTGATACATGCAGCTGAAACCAACATTCATGTGTGACATCACGAACATGCCTACTTACATACACATTCATCCAAACATGTGTGCCCACACATCTGCATTTGACATGCAAGCCTACACACACAAGCACCATCCATGTCTCACACATTTGAGCCCTCGCATGTGTTAGCCTCACGGCCCTGTACACCCCCCCATACTTGGCCCCATAAAAACACATGTGCAACCTGCACACTACTGGCACACCACCACACACACAGCTTACAATCAGGATGCATGTACACTTACCGCTCGACTCCAGACGGGTCTGCCTCTCAAGGACCTGGACGTGGAGCGCTGGGGATATGCGTTCCAGGACCCTCATCTGATCGTCCGACAAGTGGCCCCAGCGCCCCTTAGCATTCGCTGCCTTCAAGAGGCGCCAAGCCTTGTTGATGGTCCTGGACCTGAAATCCTCCCAGCGCTTCTTGACATGATGGAATAGTCGGACTGCCACCCCCTCCGCGTTGATGGCAGTCACAATGTCCGTCCAGATCTGAGTCCGTTCTTCCTTGTCGGCGCGCAAACGTCCGAAGAGGGCATCATACTGCCCCAGGACTTGCTCCACCAGGACACCAACTTCGGTGGCAGTGAATCTGGTGCCCCTCTGCCTCTCCGGCCGGGGGTTGCCAGTGGTGCCAGATGTTGCAGTGCCCGACATGACAACCCCAGAGGCAGCAGTGGGTGGGCAACTGAGTCCTGGGGCTGGTCTGTGGAGCGATGGAATCCCAGTCAGGAGTCTTCGGTTCCAGCAGGGGTGGTCACAGCAACAGCACCCCTGGCTGATGTGCAGGCAGCAAATGGCAGGGCACGTGGGCAGTAGGCAATCAGGCAGCAGCAGATGGCAGGTGGGAGCGTGCTCTGGGCTCTGGGGGGCAGTAATTCGGCCTTCAAGGCAGGAGCGTGGTCTTCCGTGTGCTTACGCGTGGCCAGCTTGATACGGAGTGATTTGGCATGTGAAAATCAAGCACGTCTGCGTGTAATTCGAGGAAAGTGCCTTAGCGCGTCAGCACACGTACGCGAATTAATTGCCCCAAAGGCCCCCAGCGTGTAGTCGCGTCTATGACGTTACGCGCACGTGCATTTTCCATGGCGCGTAGAAAAAATAAGCACGTCAGAGTGTCATAGCGTGCAATTGGTGGAAATGGCCTCAGCGCGTATGCGCGTCTGTGACGTGCGTGCGCGGGCATTTCCCTATGACTGCACGTCAGAGTGTCAGCTCGTGTAATTGGAGGATAAGGCCTTAGCGCGTACACGCGGAAGCGACGCTGGACGTGTGGGCATGTTTAAAAGGTACGTGTAGAATGCCATTTCCTTGTACATGCTTTTCGTGGAGAGCGAGTGGGTGAAATCTGTACTTCTTGTCGGTTCACACGCGATTCACTTCACGACGTTCCAAGTTCGTACTCCCTGTTACCTCTGACAGCTTTTTCTCTTTTTGTCTTTTTCCTGGGCCTGTTTCCTCAAACAGCGTTCACTTCTTCTGTTGTTCTGTCTCCTCAGACAGCGTACAATTCTTCTTTTGGTGTGGGCGTTGCCAACGCGCACACGCGCGTATTTTTCACGCGATCTTTCCTGGCAGACGGTGAGTCGCGCACGTATTTAACATCTGTGCTTCAGAGGTCAGTCTAGGCTGCGTGTGACACAGCACGTATTTGTGTTTCTGGGTGCCACAGCGTAGTGCAGGTTTATTTTTCCACGCACGTGGTCTAGGAGGGGTTGCGTGCACATTATCTCCCTTTTTTGGGGTGCCTGTGCGTTGCGTGACCCGTCATCTTCCCCCAGGGGTCACATACAGCCTTGCTAGAGCACTAAGGTACGAATTCCATCTAGTACCCTACCCCTTTGACCCCCAATTGCCCAGGACAATAGTTTACTGCAACTCCCATACGCACAACAACATCAGTGCCATGGTTGGGAGGCGAGCATGCGGTAAGGGTGGCAAAGGTGGCCGAACCACAAGAGGTGGCTGTGGTGGATACGGTAGGGGACGTGGCCGGGACTTGCAGGGTGCCCCTAGCCCCCCCATGTGTGGGTGACCAGTCAGGGACACCCATGCCCCCCCCCTGGTTGAGGGTAATGTGGCTGACATCATCCCTGCTCAGCTCTTGTTGGACCAGCCCATTGTGCCACCAGACCTGGCACTGGGTCAGGTCAGCAGGTCTAGGCCACGTGTGGCGGTGCATGATGATGTCACCAGGCCACGTGGATCAGGGGCAGCTATGTCATCTGCTGCCCCAAGTAGGCAGGGTGGGGAGGCTGCAGGGGCCGCTGCGGCTCCATCCACCCCAGCTCTGAGTCTCTCAGCCAGGAAAGTGTCGGTCCCAGTCCATCCTGCTGACGTTCCCCCTGACTACATCACACTTCAGCTAATGCCTGCACCAAGTCCCATGGTGAGTGTTCATTCCCACACTCCTAGTCCACAGTTCACCGTTGCTCCTGCCCCTAGTGTCCAGAGCGGCGTAGGACACTCAGGATCCCCACCACCTTCCAAGCGGAAGAGGAAGAGTGCTCATCCAGTACAGGCTGATGCCCCAGACACGGCTACACAGTCCAGCCCACCAAGGAAGCCCAGCTTCAATCAGGCTGAACTTGATGCACTTGTGGAGTATGTGTCCGCACATGACAGCGAAATGGTGATTACTGCAGGATGCAAGACCACACCTGCACAACGTCAGGCACACTGGCAGACCATCGCGGACCTCATAAGTGCCCTTGGATTCGTGAGGCGCACAGCTAATGATTGCTACAAGCGCTGGAATGACCTGAAGCGCAGGGCAAATAAAAAGCTGGCCTCAAGTCATGCCGCAACTCTAGTGACTGGAGGTGGGTCTCCAGCAGAGGACATAGAACTCACTCCACATGAGTATGTTGCTGGGACCTACGTCCGTATGCATGTGTGTGTCATCCATGTGCATGGTGCGTGTGTGAGGGCTTCTGATTGAGTGCCAGGTGAGGGTGTGTGTGCCTGAGTGGTTTGGGTCACCCATGTGCTTCATCCAATTCATTCTGCGCACCAGGATTTGGGTATTGCAGTATCCCTTCTGGCAACAGTAGACATTCAGCCCAACCTCACGCCAGTTGCCCTTGAAGTGTCATCTTGCCACAACATAGTTGCGTATTATTCTGTGTTCATTCAGGCTGATTGTTTGCATTCCACCACTTTCACTAGGCATTTCTCAGTTCTATTGTCACATGTGTGACATGGCTATGGTACATGCCATCTGTGTGATGGCATGTGTCATGTATGTGTATTGGACATGCCAATCACAGGCCAATGTTTGATGGCACTGCTAGCCAGCATGCAGCAAATGTGTTGGTCTTCCATCTTGGTGTCATCAATGTGTGCCATTTGCCTCCCCTTCATACGCAGTTACGGTGCATGCATGGGAGGGTTATAGTCATGTGGGACATGTGTCAATGAAGTACTGTTTCTGTTGCTTCTCAGCCCTAATTGTGTGCCATGGTGCTAATGCCTGTTCCCATTTCTTTTCTTTCATGTCTTTGCAGGGGATGACGCACTTGATACTGCTGGGGTTGTGGAGATGGTGCAGACCCAGGAGGGGTCTTAGGCCCGACCGGGCACCAGTGAGGGACGTGGTGTGGTGGTGGGTGAGAACCCACACTTGCTGCAGACCATCATCTCAAGGGGTGCCTCTGGGTGCACCTCCCCCGAGCTCTATTCAGGTGCTGAGTCGGATGATGAGACCTATGTGCGGTCACAGGTAAGTGTTTCTGGGAGGGATTCTGTACTGTCCAACCCATCTGCACCAGGGGTAGAACCCTCAATGGGTATGTCAGTGTTGGTAGGTCCGCCATTGGTGGTTACGGATGCAGGGTCACACTCCGCAACATCTGATCCTGTTCCTGGGCCAGCAGATCAGAGGGGGAATGCAGTCCTGCAGCCTCAGGCAGTGCCGGCACAGCAAGGCGCAGTTCGCCTTGCCCCAGACAGGTGTGGTGCCCGCCGACGCGGTGGCCGAACGCCACCTGGCAATACCGCATGGGAGCAATCCATATACGGTATGACAAACCAACAGGCAGCATCATCTGAGATGATGGCTCAGGCCATGGATAGGGTGGCCACTTCCATTGTCCCCCAAGAAAGGCTGATGGAACAACTACAGCAGGCAACAGACTCCATTTGCCAGTCACACAGGGAGGACATGTTGGCGTCAGGCGGGCGACACTGGAGACTCTGCGGGAAGCCATTTCTATTGAGTCCCAGGGCCACAGGGAAGCCCTGATGGTGGAACTCCGTCAGCTCAGGGTGACTCTTGTTGAGCTTGAGGCTTCAACTGACATGAGGACAGAACAGCAGCTGGAGCGGCTCACACGTACGCTCTCAGCTGAGATGCAGGCAACTAGGGAGGAGGTCCGGGCATCCCGTGAGTTGTTGCATGGGGACCTCCGCACGATTATCCTCCAGAACCAGACCTTCCACACCCGCATGCTTGCTGCCATGGAGGACCAGAATAGGGCTTTGCGTGGGCTGCCTCCCATAGTGCCACCACCTCCTGATGCAGCTGCAGAGGGTGAGGAGAGCGACAGCATTGAATCTCTCACAATAGGGTAGCCGTGCAGGCCATGAGCCCATGGAGGTGTTTTTTTTCCGCAAGATCCACACAGGTGGGTTTTGGTGTGCACCCCGTCCTCTGACCTCCTGGGTAGCCTCCTCCACCCCCCCTGGCCCATTCATGGCCATTTTTGATTTTTGATTTTTGATTTTTTGGACAGTGTGTTGCCTTGTGTGGCTCGCGTGGGCATACGCTCTATTGTGGCTGGGCACATGTAGGCTTGTCCTGAATTTGGTTTAGATGTTTGGGTTTGTGTGACACACACCACTCCTGCTTCCCGTTTCCATGGGCTTGCAAAGGGTGACAAGTGACATTGACTTACACAGTGACGTTGGACTCCCATTTGATGTGTGGGCAGTCTGTAGTCAATACTGTGTATACATTCCTAGTGCATATTGTTGTTGTATTGTACACTGCATGGTGTATTGATATGTGCCTCTGCATCCATCTCATCCTCCTAATTTGCAGGTCCATTTCTCATGTCTTCACAAGGCGGTCTACTTTGGAAATGGAGTCCATGTTGTAAGCAGTGCACCTACACTTTTGCGTGGCGCTAACACTGTAGAGTTGGAAGTGTTCGAAGTGCTGGCATTATCAGGTAGTGAGACTACCAATTTTTTAAATCCGTACTGTCATGTTTATGGTGGGTTGGAGGTTGTGTAGGTGATTAGTATTATTGGTAAATATTTGGTAATGTGTGTTGTTGGTCCTGCATTACTGTGAGCATTTCATGTATGGCCAGTTTCCATTAGGGACACTGTAGTTTGTGACACTTGTGTCATGTTGTGGGGATTAATTTGTTTGCTCTCACATAGCATGACATGCCATGGTGTGTTGTGTGGCGGTGCCGGGGAGGGGTTGGGTGACATGGTACTGTTCTCATGTTGTATTTAGCAAGTGGGTATTCATTTTTGCTGCATAGAAGTGTGTCTTTTGATGACACTGCATTGGTGGTGTTTGTGTAGGTAGGGATGCACACATTGTGACACTTCCAGGTGAAAAATCTCAGGCTGCTATGGTTCTGACAGTTGACTGTCCCTTAATTCATCAGAATGGTCAGATTGAGTCATCATTGATTGTCAGATGGCATGTGCCAGGGCTGTGTGCACTCCACAGGGGTGTGATTTCTATGTGAAGTAATTAGCCACCAGCTGCGTACGGGCTGCCTCACCCCGTGCCCTTTCCCCTCCCATGCGCAGCGGGCGTGCATGTGGTTGGGGATGTGGGGGCACCACCATGTCCACAGCCAGGCCTCGGCATGTTGCAACATTGTGCAGGACACATGCTGCCACTATGATCCTGCACACTACTGGGGGAGTGTATAACAGCTTCCCGCCAGAACGGTCAAGGGAGCGAAAGCGTGACTTGAGCACTCCGAATGTGCGCTCCACTATGCCCCGGGTTGCAATATGGGCTGTGTTGTATCTTACCTCGGGAGGCGTGATGGGGTTCCGAATTGGCGTCATCGTGTGGGTGCTCAGAGGGTAGACACTGTCCCCTGGGGAGGTGGGGATGGGGATCATTAGTGGGGTAGTGACATTACTCTGTATCTGTCATGCATGCGTGTGCTGTGGCATTTATACTCACCAAGCAGCCATGCATCGCCATGCCGCCCAGCTTCCATGTCCCGGTTTAGGGTTGACATCCTGTAAATGAAGCTGTCGTGGGTGGACCCTGGATAGTTGGCATATACTGAGGTGATGATTCCCTTGGCATCACATACTACCTGGACATTGATGGAATGCCAGTGCTTGCGGTTTCGATAGATGTGCTCAGATGCCCTGGGGGGATGTAGAGCCACATGGGTGCAATCAATGGCATCTAGCGCTTTGGGGAATTGTGCCACCCTGTAGAAATCCTGGCTGACAGCCTGCCTTTCTGCAGGTGTTCTGGGCAGGTATATGTGCATGCGGACTGATGGGCGTGCAGTGAATATGGCCAACACCTGGTGTAGGCACCGTGACCGCGTGGCCTGTGACACCCCCCCCACTATGGCACTTGTCCGCTGAAATGATCCAGTAGCCAAGAAGTGCAGTACATTGAGGACCTTCTCCAGGGGGCTCAGTGCTTGGGAGCACAGGGTGGGTGATGTGAGGTCATCCTCCCACTCACTGACCAGGTCGAGTATTATGTGAGGTAGAAACCTGTACCTCCCATACACCTGGTCATCAGGCATACCAAAAAGGCTGGTTCTGGGTGTGAAGATTCTGGCCCTGACTATCCTCCTCCTCCTCCTGCGGTATCCCACGGCCACTGCTGCTAGGAACGGTATATTCATCCTGGCGTCGGAGCTTGTTTGTTGTTTGCGCACACTTTTATGCTGCGCGGGACGTGCGCCTGCTTCATGCTGGCGTACGTGTTTCCGGATTGGACCTTTTTTTTTGGCGCGTTGTAGACGACCGTGTAAATCTTCCCGCCCACCCCAGGAATACACGTAACACGCTCTCCCAGGCCCAGTCGCGAGTGAATATTCTCGCCCACCCCAGGAATACACGTAACACGCTCTCCCAGGCCCAGTCGCATGTGGAAGTTCACGCGAACCCGTGTTACACGTACCCTGCTGATATCGCGTGTGGAAGTTCACGCGAACCCCGTAATACACGTACCCTGCTGATATCGCATGTGGAAGTTCACGCGGACCCATAATACACGTACCCAGGCAAATCACACTGCTGGGGGGTGGGGGTGCAGGGAAACATGAGTGGGGGCCTGGTGGAGGGTGCCCCTGACTGCTGGGGGGTGGGAGTGCAGGGGGACATGAGTTGGACATGAGTGGGGCCTGGTGGAGGGTGCCCCTGGATGCTGGGGGGTGGGGGTGCTGGGAGACATGAGTGGGGGCCTGGTGGAGGGTGCCCCTGGATGCTGGTGGGTGGGGGTGCTGGGAGACATGAGTGGGGGCCTGGTGGAGGGTGCCCCTGACTGCTGGAGGTGGGGGGGTGGGAGACATGAGTGGGGGCCTGGTGGAGGGTGCCCCTGACTGCTGGGAGGTGGGGGGGTGGGAGACATGAGTTGGACATGAGTGGGGCCTGGTGGAGGGTGCCCCTGGATGCTGGGGGGTGGGGGTGCTGGGAGACATGAGTGGGGGCCTGGTGGAGGGTGCCCCTGACTGCTGGAGGTGGGGGGGGGTGGGAGACATGAGTGGGGGCCTGGTGGAGGGTGCCCCTGACTGCTGGGGGGTGGGGGTGCAGGGGGACATGAGTTGGACATGAGTGGGGCCTGGTGGAGGGTGCCCCTGGATGCTGGGGGGTGGGGGTGCTGGGAGACATGAGTGGGGGCCTGGTGGAGGGTGCCCCTGGATGCTGTGGGGTGGGGGTGCTGGGAGACATGAGTGGGGGCCTGGTGGAGGGTGCCCCTGACTGCTGGGGGGTGGGGCGGGGTGGGAGACATGAGTGGGGGCCTGGTGGAGGGTGCCCCTGACTGCTGGGGGGTGGGGGTGCAGGGAGACATGAGTTGGACATGAGTGGGGGCCTGGTGGAGGGTGCCCCTGACTGCTGGGGGGTGGGGGTGCAGGGGGACATGAGTTGGACATGAGTGGGGCCTGTTGGAGGGTGCCCCTGACTGCTGGGGGGTGGGGATACAGGGGGACATGAGTTGGACATGAGTGGGACCTGGTGGAGGGTGCCCCTGGATGCTGGGGGGTGGGGGTGCTGGGAGACATGAGTGGGGCCTGGTGGAGGGTGCCCCTCGATGCTGGGGGGTGGGGGTGCTGGGAGACATGAGTGGGGGCCTGGTGGAGGGCGCCCCTGACTGCTTGGGGGTGGGGGGGTGTTAGACATGAGTGGGGGCCTGGTGGAGGGTGCCCCTGACTGCTGGGGGGGTGCAGGGGGACATGAGTTGGACATGAGTGGGGGCCTGGTGGAGGGTGCCCCTGACTGCTGGGGGTTGGGGGGTGGGAGACATGAGTGGGGGCCTGGTGGAGGGTACCCCTGACTGCTGGGGGGTGGGGGTGCAGGGGGACATGAGTTGGACATGAGTGGGGGCCTGGTGAAGGGTGCCACTGACTGCTGGGGGGGGGGGTGGGAGACATGAGTGGGGGCCTGGTGGAGGGTGCCCCTGACTGCTGGGGGGTGAGGGTGCAGGGGGACATGAGTTGGACATGAGTGGGGCCTGGTGGTGGGTGCCCCTGGATGCTGGGGGTGGGGGTGCTGGGAGACATGAGTGGGGGCCTGGTGTAGGGTGCCCCTGGATGCTGGGGGGTGGGGGTGCTGGGAGACATGAGTGGGGGCCTGGTGGAGGGTGCCCCTGACTGCTGGGGGGTGGGGGGGATGGGAGACATGAGTGGGGGCCTGGTGGAGGGTGCCCCTGACTGCTGGGGGGTGGGGGTGGAGGGGGACATGAGTTGGACATGAGTGGGGTCTGGTGGAGGGTGCCCCTGACTGCTGGGGGTGGGGGTGCAGGGGGACATGAGTTGGACATGAGTGGGGCCTGGTGGAGGGTGCCCCTGACTGCTGGGGGGTGGGGGTGCAGGGGGACATGAGTTGGACATGAGTGGGGGCCTGGTGAAGGGTGCCCCTGACTGCTGGGGGGTGGGGGGTTGGAAGACATGAGTGGGGGCCTGGTGGAGGGTGCCCCTGACTGCTGGGGTGTGGGGGTGCAGGGAGACATGAGTTGGACATGAGTGGGGCCTGGTGGAGGATGCCCCTGGATGCTGGGGGGTGGGGGTGCTGGGAGACATGAGTGGGGGCCTGGTGGAGGGTGCCCCTGGATGCTGGGGGGTGGGGGTGCTGGGAGACATGAGTGGGGGCCTGGTGGAGGGTGCCCCTGACTGCTGGGGGGTGGGGGGGTGGGAGACATGAGTGGGGGCCTGGTGGAGGGTAGCCCCTGACTGCTGGGGGGTGGGGGTGCAGGGGGACATGAGTTGGACATGAGTGGGGGCCTGGTGGAGGTTGCCCCTGGATGCTGCGGGGTGGGGGTGCAGGGAGACATGAGTGGGGGCCTGGTGGAGGGTGCACCTGGATGCTGGGGGTACTGGGAGACATTGGTGGGGGCCTGGTGGAGGGTGCCCCTGACTGCTGGGGGGTGGGGGGGTGGGAGACATGAGTGGGGGCCTGGTGGAGGGTGCCCCTGGATGCTGGGGAGTGGGGGTGCTGGGAGACATCCGTTGGTGGGCAGTAGTGCAAGGTGACATGTGGGTTGGCTGGGGGGCATGGCCAAGGTGGATGGGCTGCCTGCGGGACATGTGCAGGGGTGCAGGGTAGTCCCCTGTGGTGTGGGCCGCCTGCAGGGGCTGTGGAGGGTGTAGAGGGAACAGCTGGGAGGACCCACACGGCCAATTCACGTGTAGGGCTCCCCGGCACCTCCGAAATACACGTAGGCTGCTGGATTCGCGTGTGGAATTTCCCGCACACCCAGAGTACACGTACCCTGCTGGAATCGCGTGTGGAACTTCACGCGCACACCGAAATACACGCACCCTGCAAATTCGCGTGTGAAACTTCCCGCGCACCTTGGAATACACGTACCCTGCTGAAATCGCGTGTGAAACTTCACACGCACCCCGAAATACACGTACCACGGACAATCGCGTGTGGAACTTCCCGCGCACCCCGAAATACACGTACCCATGCCAATCGCGTGTGGAACTTCCCGCGCACCCCGAAATACACGCACACGCTATTTTTCACACAGCCGGTGTCCGTGGTTGTCGGTACCCCTTTGCACCTCATTTGTCCTAGAGGGCCACAGTATGAATCGTTCATCATAGCTGTATATAGGTGCTTTTTGTAAGCGCACATTTTGGCACACATTTATTTCAGGCGCAGGGACGCTACCGCCTGCTTTCTTGTGGCGGACTTGTTTGGCCCTGTGCGCGTCTTTGACCGTGCGCTGGTTTGCCCTATTTGATTCCATGAATACGAGTTGTAGGCGAGCGTGTGGGCATTCCGTGCACTTGCCTCCTGTACTTCCCCCGTGACGCCCATATTTTCACGCGTTGTTCCCCATTCCGAGTGTTACGCCCCGTGTTCCGCCTACTTTTGTTATGTGCGCCGCGCTATGTGCGATTTCGCTGTGGCCATGGCGCACGCCGTTGCGTGCACTTTTTCAGCGCACATCCAATATTTTTCTCGCGCACGGACTTCCATGAATCGATGTGCGCCGGTTTCCCTACGATTTTCGCACTTGCACTGAGATTCGTACGTTTTGGCACCTCTGCGCCGGAATTTTCGGCGCACATTAATTCCATGAATCGGCCTGTCTGTATTTTTCTTAAGTAAATCAATTAATTCCCCATTGAAATTCACATTCAAAATTGTTGCCATTCTAAATCAACAACCTTCTTGAGAGTTTTTATTTAATTACTATCGTCATTAAAGTCTTGCCTAAAAAGAATTAGTCTCCTTGTAACTAAAAACCAAATTTGTCCGTGTATTGTATGCATTACCCCACAAATTCCTACTTGCATCTGTCCTATTAAAACCCCAAACCATCGTCCCATTCAGAGCAATCCCTTTTGCCTACAAGTCTATCTGTTATGTGCCTCTGTGCTTGTCACTGAAAACCGATTTTCCTATTATAAGCAAAACCCCCTTCCTGAGCTGCCTGTCATTGTAAATCCAGTGTAAAACGAATTTCCATGTACCACAGTATTTTCCCTTTTGTATTTGCTTTTTCCCAAAACCGATTTTCCCATTTCATTCTTACTTTGCCCTTGTGTGTTGATTAGTATCTTCTAAGCTTCCCTATCTTCTCAAATGTAACTAATACTAATTTCCTTTCATCCTGTTCCCTAGCGGTTGTGAGTAATAATCAAAATCCCATTCTGCCATTTTGTTCTTAAAATGGGTTTTCACTTTCTTTGCTGTCTTTCTATCTTGGGGTGGTGGGCTTTACCCCAAATCCGATTTTCTCTCTTGATTCCTGCTCTTTGACACTGCCTTCCATTCCAAGGAATCAAGTTAGCTGATGGTTGGGGGTAAGTGTTGCAGGGGGAGTGCTAAACAATTGGTGTTATCCTTTTATAACATCGGGCCTCATTACGAATGTGGCGGTAAGGCAACAACGGCACCGGTAGTGCTACCAACGCTGTTGTTACCATACAGCCACATTACGAGTTCGCTTGCAGGTGCCGCTCTGCACGCCTGGTCAGACCAGGTGTGCAGATCAGCAGCCGCGAGCAGAACTCGTGACTGCACCGGCACCATTATAAATGGTGCCAGTGCACCCATGCTCCCCACCCCCATTCTGCCCTATAGGGCAGAATGGGGATCGAGAGCCCAGCCATACCAGCAGCCGCGAATGGGCAACTTATTAAGGGCACGGCTACCGCTAAACTCGTAATGAGGCTCATTTTTCTTTTTCTGTGTTGACATTAAAGACTGTGTTGATTGTAATGAGTATATTGTTACCTAATTGTTTTGAAGAGTAGTGCATATTGTGTTGCCACAACACTGGTGGCTGTGAAATTGTTTGATTTTACTTTTTCATTAAATAATAAATAAATAAATATCTTATTGACACACACCGGCCTGATTCCTGGTCCATTGTAACACGGGGTGTTTGTGGAGGTTGAGTGCGAGACACTTTGGAGGTCTACTCAAAAAGAATCCGTAGTATATTAAAGATAAAAGCGCTTTATTGTACGCCACAGTCATTGGGCCTCATTACACGGTAGGCGGTAAGGGTTTAGCGGTACCGGTATTTTACCGGTACGGTAAACCCTTACCACCTTACTACGAGGCCCCTTTGCGGGTTGGGGAATTTAACGCCTGCTTTTTGCAGGCATTAAAAACCAACCCGCAAAGGGACCACGGAGCTAATTACGGTACCGCAATTTGCGGTGCCGTAATTAGCACCTTCCCCATTCCCATTATGCCCTATGGGGCAAAAATGGGAATGGGGAAGGGCAATGGGGGAAAGGGGAATTACCGCCCCACCAACCTTGGAATAGGGCGGTAATTCCCCTTTCCACCAAGGCGGTGCCAGTATTTTACCGGCATGGACCAAGGTGCTAATAGCACCTTGGTCCACCACCATCCGTGTAATGAGGCCCGTCAGGGAAGGAGTCCCTGGCTGGAGTGTGCTGTGTAGTAAAACCATGACAATCGCCTGTAGGCCCGTATGATATGATATTATATGATATGATAGGTTATTTATAACACGCTTAATACCCAGAGGTTTGTAACCGTGGACCAAGGGATGGAACCTGTGTTGCTTCCTGTCGTCTTGCTTCCAAGGCGAGCATGTTGCCACTGTGCTATCCTGCCGGGACCATAGGTATGATCTAATAGTGCAAGATCGTCGGCATAGGCTAACCTACTTATATGTTCCATGCCTACCTTAACTGGACAATGATTTAGGTAAAACAAAAGCTTCAATCAAATCAGCCAGATACAAGTTAAAAAGAGTCGCTGCAAGAGTACAACCTTTTTTGACTCCTCTATTAGAGGGGATTGCACAGGTTAGTTTACCATTACCATCTAGCCAAACCTTTACACTTGTATCACTATGCAAAAGCATTATCATCTTCAGAAGCCCAGATGGAATGTTCCAGGCCATCAGTTTCTTCCTTACCCAGTTTCTTAGCACTGTATCGAATGCAGCATTAAATTCAATAAACACACAATATACTGCTGTCTCCCGTCTCATCGTGGCTTATTCAACGGCAGACACGAGGGTCAAGATGTTATGTGTGGTCAATGATTTTACCCGAAAGCCAGACTGACATGGGTTCAGTATATTATTCACCTCTATCCATTCACACAATTCAGCTAATACAATCTTGGATTATATCTTTGCTGGCATATCAAGCATGGAAAGCATGTGGTAGATGAGGTGGGCAATTCCGTGGGTCTCTTTTGTGGATTGGGAGATTATAGTTTTCATGCCAAGTTGTCGGTGATATACTGGTCCGGCCAATATCTGTGAATACTATATACATGGCATTTGCCCATAGGTCAGGTGACAATTTCAAAAGGGCATTGCACAGGCTGTCGGGCGAGTAATTCAGCTGTTCAATTAACACAGTTATGTCCAGAACAGATACAGAGCATGTCCAACCTACATCCGGAATGGATACTGGATCATCATCTCCTTGCGTAGATCCCCAATGTAGATGGAATATATTCGACCCAATCACCTTCAGCCACCGCTTGACTAGGTAAATCACGTTTAGAACGTTGTCTTATGATTTTCCATATTTTCATTCTATCATTAGATTTAGCAAGATCAGCGATCGCCAACCATCCGGTTTTTTGCACCAAAGCTTTATGTTTTTATAGCCACCAATGGTAATCTCTTTTTTTACATGTTTGATTCCATCTTCAATTACCTCAGTTCTGGTACAGCCTACAGAAGTATACAGCTATGATTTAACGGTGATTCTCATATTTTCTTTGCTGCAGATTTCGCCACATCAAAATCAATACGTTTAGTGATAGATTTACTGCAACGTTCAAAAACACTTTTATAACAGCTTTGTTAAGTTATGTTTTCCCTGATAGAGCCTGCCAGTGTAGTAAAAGATTTGGCGACACGCACTTGAGAGATGTTTCTACTCTCACCAAAAGGTTAGATGAATCGAGGTAATAAACCTAATGATGCCTCTTGCCCTTTTCTCAGGTCATGAGGATTCCATTGTACACAATTGCCTCCCTGATGACCAAATATGTCCCTGTTTAGGCCATACTGACTAAATGGAATATTATAAACAAGAAAAGTGGCAGAAAAAGACCCTGGAGGGTACAGCGCATGGATGGTAAGTACCGGTGCTTGCTGGTGGGCTGCAGATGAGAGCGATAGTGGGAACCTGCCAAATTACCCACAAAGTAAACAATGGAGGAAGACTGTGTTTGCTCTCACACTGCGCACACAAAATCAAAATAGAAGCATAATTTGCTGATTATATTGAGTGATTTTAATCAACATTGCAGCCTGACACGTGTTTCGAGCTTCATGCTCTTCTACTGAGGCTTAATCTTGGTCAATCTGCAAATCTTGTGCAGGTTTTGAACGTTAAATAGATTTAAATAGTATTACGTGGGCTCCCAATAACTTGCAGTTGCACGGGGGACGTTTTTTGGTCAATCAGAGCAATGCAGCGCGTCCGCTGCTAAATGAAATTTAAATAAATCTACTTAACCCAGTCTTCCTCTAAATGGAATATTACTAATTTCTGGACGCAACAGGACACACAGCAGGAGGTGGTCACTTTCTTCTCTGGAGACAATTACCATGTCAACTACAAGTGTATATGCAATTTGATTTACAATAACATAATCAATGGTCGAAGATCTGTTAATGTCAATACGAGTAAAGGCACGCACGGAATCACTGGCAGACAACCCATTTAAGCACAGAGCTTCATACGAGTTAAATAAATTACTGCACAGACGAGCTTGCGGCTTAACCACATTATATTTCACAGATGCAGATTTCATCTGCAACAATAAGGAGCTTTCATTATTATCTACCTCAGCATTAAAATCACCTCCTATAAAGAACGGCACCAAATTGCCAATAGTATCTAGAAGATGTTTTATGGTGCTCACATTTTGTGTGGTGGTCGTGCACTTAGGAGGATCGTATACATTTAGCAGATAAAAGAATCGCTGATCATAGGATATTTTTTCCCCAAGCGCATAATCCGTGGAGCCAGGAAACTCAAGGATCTGCCGCGGATGTCGCACAGATTCAAAAAGACCGCCCTTAGGACGGCCGAATAGACCTTTAAAAGCTAGTTTCCGGATCGTATTCCTGCTGTTAAGTGCAATAGGCTGAATTAGCCATGTTTCCTGCAAGGCAATGATCATAAACAAGTCCATCACTGACATCAAGCCTTCTTCAAATAAGTGGGCAAATCACTGTGTATTGTATGAGCATAGGGCATGCTTGTCATTGCCTCGAAGAACAGAAGCGCGCTTTGAACGCGACAGGCAGCCATCGCAAGTAGACGTCACCGGGGTCAGTCACATCGCCATTGCTTGTGGCACCAACTTGTGTTACCACCAGGTACTATATCGGAGGAAGCTACAACAGTACCCCCAGATATGGGATGTGGTGCATGTATGGTGGTCCCAAGTACACGAATTGCAGATGTTAGGCATGTGATAGTGTTATCCTGCTTCTGTAGGCTAATTCCAGGCGCAGGCATACTGTGTTTAACCGGGGCAATCTACACAATCTCGCATGTGAAAACTAGTCTATGATGGTCCATCCCATGCTTCAATACATAATTAAGTGTTGACGCCCTACATTGTATTGCATCCCTGAAAAACCCTGAGATTTCATCCTCTTCCCAGGAGACCCATAGAAGAGGATGAAAACCCGGAGACTCCGGCACAAAGCCCAGGTTAGGCCGGAGGTCAGTATCCCAAAACATAAAGTCAATTTTCCAGAATGTGTGCTTCTACCCGGAGATTTACAATTCATGAACAAAATCAACCTGAATCTGTGAATACCATGAACTACTTGTTAATAGGTTATGAAACGTGTGAGTAGTATGAGTAGTATAAATAATAGCCCGTTTTTATATAACGCTACATGCCAGATTACAACCACTTCTAAGCGCCGCTGATATTATACCATGAAATGGTTCTCAATGCACCGTATGGTACTTGTTTGTTATATGTCATCGTGAGTGATAAGCCAATAGCGCTATATTTTCTATACAGGAATACCAAGACATTTTGGAAACGTGTACACCAATGATCTGTAGCATGTGGCTCTGCAGATGTTTTGGACTACAACGCACCTGATCCCTGACCATCGATTACGCCCGCTAGGCTTTATGGGAGTTGTAGTTCAAAAACATCTGGTAAGACAAAGTGTAAAGATCCCCGATATATATATAATGAAGAGGGCGAGAAGGGATTTGATGGGTGCATTTCAATTATCCAAATATAGTAAAAGCATTAGAGCCGTACTTCTTTAAGTGAAACTAGGGGTCCCTCATAATAAGAGACTGAGGGTGGGACAGGATATGATTTGATTGGTTATTTATAACGCGCTTAATACCCAGAGGTTTCTAAGTACAGACGCTGTGATCGAACCTATGTTGCCCCGCGTCGTCTTGCTTCCAAGGCGACCACGTTGCCCCTGAGCTATCCGCCCAAGACTGAGACCGTTTAAGGAGCAGCATTTAAACATAGGTTTGACAAGATGGACCATGTAGACAGATGCCACAGTAGGAGCGATGTGGATGCTGTTTGGAAGGACACCCACAAAGGCTGGGGGGATTACGAATAATTAGAAATGAAGGCGACTGCTGAAGACGAGTGAGCACCTGTGTATGAAATGTAGGCAGAGCAATTGGAAGACTAGTTGGCCCTGTCCAAAGTGGTGGTGTGACCCTTTTCTTTCCCTACCCTTTGTGAGTGTTGGGAGCTCGTGAGAGAAGAGATGTAGGGTTTGGGGGTGGCGTGAAGGGAGGGGCACTTTGTGAGTGTTGGGAGCTGGTGAGAGCAGAGATGTAGGGGGAGGGAGGTGGCGTGAAGGGAGGGGCACGCTCAAGGGTCCTATGTTGTCAATACTTCTGCCTGGAACACTTTAGTCGCCTTGATTTGACTGGCGCAGCCCTTTCCCTGCAGCCCCCTCTCCTTTCCTCAGACGTGTGTGAGTACTCACCAGTTCTAAGAGTAAGCTGGCCATCCTGGTTCTCTTGGACCCTCTTTCCTGGACGTGCTTCTTTCCAAGGTGCCAGCCTCAGCCCCGGGCAGAGTGCAGGCAGTGAGCCCTCAGTGCTGTGAAGAGGCCCCTCTGCATGGCGTGAGGGGGGTAGTGCCGGATGTCAAGCTTGGCTGGCCTTGCCCTGGAGACCTCTTGGCAGAGGCCATTGGATTACTAGGTCTTTCACGAGGACCTCCTGTCATGTGGAACGGCCCGTGCTTTGAGATCACAGAGGGTCAAAGATCCAGGGCACAAAGCCAAAGCAGGAGCCCTCTCCACCTGCAGAGAGGGCACTGAATACCTGTGAGAAGGAGCAGAAAGATGGGGCACCATAGAAGAGCCTTTACAAGACCGGGTCCAGAGCTGCAGGGTGGGCACCAGTGGTCCTAAGGTCTGACCACATTCCTCGAGTGATTGATTTCATTTGACACTTTCCTCTGATTTAGCCTTTCCTGGCAGTGATTTCACGGTAATAAAATACACACAATACACACTCAAATAGAGGATGAAAACAGTTTCAAACAATGCATTGAGATAAAATACAAAGGGGCTCCTTGCGAGTTCAGTGGTATCGTGGTGGTACATCTGCTGAGATACCACTTAACTGTAATACTGTTATCGCCACTTGGTCCAGTGGTATAACCGTCAAATTACAAGTAGTGGTAGCAGATTTAGTACCCATTTAATTGGAGTCCATAGGACTCCATGGGAGGTTTCTGTGGAATTACAACAGCGGTAATTCCACCGGTGGTAATTCCCCGGTAAAAACCTGCCACTGATTTGGTAATACCTCATTAAAAATCCCCCAGCATTTATTTATACACAGGAGGAACAATGCTCTTTTGATCACAAAAGGACGTACAATAGATAAGAAATCAGATTTGATGGGAAGCTGTGAGCTTCTTACAATGGGGTGAGTTTTTGGGACATTCTGACCAGGTTGTGGAAGGGACTAAATGGAACAGTCAACAGGGACAATGCATAAGTGAAAATACATGGATTAAGGACAATGAACATTGGACATTTTCAGGTTCAGGTAGGCGGTACGGCCAGCTGTGCTCAGGGTGTGACCATGATGGGTGAAGTGCTAGAGTGGAGGCAGAGGAAGTGAGGGACAGATGCAGGTTCAAGGCGAGGGAACAATGTTAGCTAGCAGGAAGACGCAGGGCTGTCACAAAGTGTGTTGAGGCCCGGGGCAAAAAATTGGGTGAGGCCCCCTTGCCATTTTTTGCACTGGGGCAGCGGCGCCACTGTCACAAAGAGAAGACACGAGAAAACTCCTCTTGAGTTTGTGTGGACAAACTCAAATCAACTACAGCAAAGTTACATTTCTCTACTGAAGAAAGGTTTATGCAAGAATAACGTATGTATCATATGGATAAAGATATATAGGATGGCATGACGGCGTGTGGTGCATGACACCAGCATTAAGCAGCACCCTGCCCCTGTGTGCGCATTTAAACACACATCATACATACACAGTGACGTAAAGTGGAGGCTGGTGAATTTCTGAACTGAAGAGGCTTAAATGTTTGTGCCACTTATGCTGGATCGGCGGAGCACAGTGAGGGAGCCCAAACCAAGCAATGTGTGCTTGAGGGGGTTTCTCACTCCCAAGAAAATGTTTGAAACATTTGGTTAATACTATGCATTTTACTGATCTTTCTTTGCAAATTTGGGTAGAAATCAATACAGTTTGCAATTGGATTTATATAGAAGCACATGGAAAAGCCCAACAGTTGCAAGTCAACAACCATGCACAGGAACCTTTTCCAATACATTTCATGCTTCCTTTGCCCACAACATATGCAAATATAAAAACATATTCGGGCTGGCTGTTCCCATGTACGTCCATGCAGGCTGCACCAATATATGCCATTGCCATGTAAGGCCTCCCAGCTTGTCAACATGCCATGCCACAGAAAGTATATCCAGGCTGACTGTGCACCATAAATGTTATTACTGACTAGTCTGACCTATATTCAATGTGGTTCAGTTAAGCCAAGTAGTATCTTTGCTTTGCCCTTGAAGCATGGTCCTGTGCATCAAGGGTAAAGTAAAACAAGCATTGGCCATGCTAACAGTTTGGGCTTTCATGTAGGCATGGGAAAGGTACTGCTGTATTGGTATTAACTGGCTGTTGATGGTAGAAGGTGCAACATGGTTCGAGTATCTGAACATCTACTTATGCATAAGCCTAAACTTTTGGCTTTGACCAATACTTGTTTTTAACAGGACTTCGGTGAAAGACACATGGTGCTTTTAAATCAAGTGGCTGAAAACAGACCTGGTCAAGACATTTTTATTTCACCATTAGCGTGTTTACAACTCCAATTACGTCATTAACTCTCAGAAGACTCCTTTGAGAAAACACTTGCAGATACTTTGAGGGCAATGTTTGATGGTAAGGCTGGAATAGCTAGCTGAAAGAGTTTCAATTATGAGGTGTTTTGGGTGGGGGCAGGCAGGAACTGGCTGGGAATTGCCATAGGGATTAGCATGGCCAAAGGGAAGTCAATGGTGGGCAAATAACTAAACAACACCTATAAGCTTTTTGTCCCTCCTCATATGCCATTTCTTCCCATCTGTACTCAGTGCTGTCATTAGGATAGATCTTCCCAGATCTGGGATCCAGCAGGAAAATCTCCCTGAATCTCAGATCCAGCTCCACAATCCTGGGAAATCTATGCACTATACATTTATTTTAGAATGCTTTGGTGCGTTTGTTTTTTAAACTGTCAGGAAGGGTTTTGAACCGTGGTGCTGGGTTCCAAAGTGAGACACTTCCCCACAAGACTACATGAGGGTCTGAGCAGGAGCCCTGTGCAATCTCTTGTCAATGTTGCACTGTACTGGAAATATGTAGGTGCATTTTTTAGGTTCAAAAGGGGTGCAGATGTTGTACTTTGCTGTCATGATAAATTCTCGGAGGGGAAGAGGCAAATGTTCATTGGGGTGACTAAAATACCTGCCCTACACCCTTCCAATCGAGCCCTCGCTGGACCTGGACACTTTCCCTGCCCTAGGTTGGATACCCCTGTAAAAATGTCCAGCACTGTCTGTTCTCTGAAGCAATAGTTGGAGCTTATTGGTGGCACAAAAGTGCCACTGAATAACCCAAACTAAAAAGAATGTCATTTAGTGGTGCAACACCATTGAGCAGATTGGGCTCCTGCCCTGCCCCACCCTGAAATGTTGGGATTGTTGGGCGGTGCCAGCTCCTGGCTATAGAGGGCTGAAGCCCTCCAAATTTCAGGCAGAATGTATTCTCTGTGTGTCGCCAGCCCATAACTCTGATAGCAAAATCAAGAGCCTTTGACAGAGCCTTGTATTTGCTTATGTTTAAGCACTCGTTAACGAGCGGCCGAAGAATCAATCGACAAAAGTCTGCCCATGCAATATCAACAGACTCACTTTAATAAAGCCAAAGTCTTAACCCACATCCCTATTGATTAGCGTAGCATTATGAAAGTAAAGAGCCTCTGAATTGGGGTGAAAGGTAGGACCTGTGGCCAAAGGGAAGGAGAAATAGCTATTCAGCTTCCTATCTGGGCTCAGGGAATTGTGAGGGCAGTGGGAGCAGGGATGGCTAAAGATGTGTCAGGGCTTGTGTGGGCCCATTTATTTTTTAATGTTTGAGGGGTACCCCTTGACTTACAGTTCGAAAAAATAGGCCAAGGAACCTGTGAAGTGCTTACATTAATAATGAAGTCAAAAGAATGCTAGTAGGTGGTTAAAAGCTGCAGATTACCAGTAGGGTTCTTTGTCATTAGACTTCCAACATGGGGGCAGCTACTTGGGAGCCCATATCAACTGTAAAGGCTGAAAGGTCCAGATGGCATCCCTGGGAGGGGAGACCAACAGCACAATGGTTTTATTGGCCCCACATTGGCCTCACTCACTATCTGCTTTCAAAACTGTAATCCAGCCGCACCAAAAGTTTGAGGCTGGCACTGCCCCTGCCTGACTGACCTATAGAGCTGAGGTCGGACAGAACAGGTCACAGATGTTAAACGGTGCCTGGGCTTCGCTGTTAACAAAGGCCTGGCAATTACTAACAAAGCATTTCACTGTTAGCACCTGCATTTGTATGCATACATTTGTAGACAATTGAAATCGTGATGTGGGGTTAGCACTTGCATGCCAGGGGAGTGATTAGAAGGGAAGTGGTGACATGAGACAGCTCATTCTCATAGTATTCCCCAAGTGTGGCATTTCAGAAATGAAGGAGAGAGTTAACTTCTTGTAACATTGAATCTTCACCAGAATGGTATCATTCAAATGTGCAAATAAGTTAACTACACACATACAAGTAATTGACTCTATACCATCTAAATCAGTGGTCTTCAAACTGGGGGGCTGGCCCCCCTCAGTAGGCACGAAGGATATTGCAGGGGTGAGAGAGGGGGAACGGCAGGGGGTGGACTCTTAAAAAAGGCTTAAGGTGACTTGTTTTTTAATAGACAATATATGCAGTAGAAAATCTACTTATATTTTAAGGGCCCCCCCTTGAACATCCTTTGGTCCCACTAGGTGGGCCAACCCCTGGGTGGGGGGCGGCAGAAACAATATCTTTACTCAAGTACTCAAGGTAGTGCTCGGTGTGAAAAAGTTAAGATCACTGATCTAAATCAACTTTCTGAATAAATGGCACTTGATCCCACACACAGACAGATAAGAAATATTACATGTTTTGAATGGGTTTGCCGGACGAAATTGACAATATAAAATGTGTACGACTCGCGTCAGCTCTGGCAGTAACAGAAACCCATAGTTTGCCTAACTACTGGTAACTGTATGCTGAAATCTTCTGTGGCACCAGGTGACGGCTTACTGCGGTGCCAATGATGGAAAAGAGCATGCTATGTTGGGCACAGCTTGCAAAGTAAGATGCCCACTGTGTGAACGTGCGCAATAGTTCAGATCACAGGTTTCTGGCTCAGACTTTGTTCATCGCCAGCTGGATAAAATGATTACCACTGCATTTGGTAATCATCAAATCAGCTTTTCATCCCTTCGTGGTCATTAACTTGAGAACCAAGACTGCTGGTCAATACTACTTAATTTGCCAAATAATGGTAAAGCGCACAGACACCTGGATGTGCCATTGTCAGTTACGTAAGTACAGCCTTTTCTGAAAGCATTTGCGACATCCCTGAAACCAGCCTTCGTAATTTGCCACTGGGATCAAAGGTCGCAAGCCCCAGATGGTCTCACACAGTCTTCCAACCTGCCACTCCCAAAATGCCTTTGCGGAACTGCTCCATCTTGTGATAAACGGACACCACTACTCTGTTCTCTAATGAGTAGTGGCTGCCTCTAAATACCTACAGGGGGCCTTCTCTCCGGCGACACCGCGCCCCATCTTTCATCAGTTTGGAATCCTTTTCACTCCCCTTGCTGACTTCAAGCCACTGTCCGTGGATGCCGCAGGCAGCGGAAAGCAACAGTGTGCTTCTGAGGGCTCAGACATGGGGTCCCCGAGGAGAGGGCCCCGCGAGGCCCCCCCAAAGTGTGAGGCCCGGGCAGTTAGCCCCTCCTGCCCCCTCTCGTGACGGCCCTGGGAAGACGAGAGGTAGGTTAAAATGGTAAATTAGAGGCGAGGAGGTAGGATTTAGTTTGGTTTTGAACAAATCCATGTGGACTGTTTCTCGGATGTCCCAGGGAAGAGAATTCCATGCCAGTGGACCAAGAAGAGACAAAGAGCAGAAGTGAGAGGAAGCACAGGAAGGGCGAGGAGCCACAAGGGTAGTGGAGGAGGCATGGCAGAGATTACGAGAAGGCTTATAGAGTCGGAGAGGAGGATAGACACAGTGGTGCCTTACCATGGATAGATTTGAGAACCAGGAGATGACATTTAAATCTCGACCTGATTTGCGGTAGAAGGGACATTGCTGCATTCAAGTTGTTTATAAGACCTCCCTTCAATAAAAGAGGTTGATGCATCAGAACCTCAGAGAATCACAGACTGGGCAAGTGAGGAGGAAATGTTGCATATTTTCGTCCTCCTCATCACTCATTACTCGAGTGATAGATAAGCACCTGGCAACAGCCTTCCTTGATGCAGCAGCAGGTGATAGACTACCCCTTCCTGTGGGTTAGGTGCCCTAGCTCTTCAGAGGATACCAGCTAGGGTAGCCCCTACTCTCAGGGGAAGCTGGTGAGCTTTATTGCCAGATTTTTCTGGTTTTCACTACTAATATTTGGGCAATTTCTTGGAGTGGGGGAGGGTTAAGGATTTTGAGACAGCTACAGACTGTCCCCAAACATGTACTGCTTTCCCCTTGGGCATGCACCAGGAACCTGCCCATTTGAGGACCAGTCAAGCACTTAACCCTTCTCGGACCAGCTCTGGAATCATCAGAGGTGTTACCGCTACTGTGCACTATCGATTTCTCTTATCAACTCTCTCACAATGCAGCCCGTTTGAAGTCAGGATGTCCTGTGATTCGGTGTGCCCCTCTGTGCGCTGGCTCCTTCTCACCCTCCTGCCCTGCCGTTTTCCTCCCTGCTTTTCTTTTCTTTGTGTGCGTTGAAGCTTTATGTAAATAAAAAAATAAAGGTCTTTTGAGTTGCAAGTTAGTGTTATTTATTTATTTATTTATTTGTTTGTTTATTTATTTATTTATTGGGTATTTATAATGCGCCTATACAGCAAATGGTGTTTAGAGGACTTAACTTGGAGAAGCTTATTGGTAAAATGGTCGAAGGCTTTTGTGAGTGTAAAGGCATCCTTTAAGCTTTCAGTCATTTACAGCGGAGGAACTCGAGCATCAGGAGACCAAGATCACACATGGAAGCAGCCGGATGCCATGTGTTGACTGCTGGTGCTCCCAGATGTGTCGCAAGTGCTCCCAGCTGGGTGTTCACGCTCCAGCGGTGGAATCAGTGAACTCGGCTGCGTTCCCAGGGCCCCCGCTAAATTCCCAGGACTAGTGCCCATCGCCGTGCGCCACTTCACCCAGATGTTTCATCAGTGCCGCTGCAGCCAGCTGCACGCTCACTGCCAGCATTCTGAGCTGTGTGATTGGCGCTAACAGCTTTGTCTTCAGGACTTGCTGCTACTTGCTGAGTGCCAGTGCTCCCAGCCTTGTGCCCGCTGCCAGTGCCTTCAACTCTGTGTCTCTTGTCATTCTTCCCATCAGAACCGGCGCCGCCAACGTAATCCCAAAGACATTTCGCCCCTCCCCCAACCGACCTCCCACCCTCCACAGTAGTTGAAATCTGGTTAATTCAAAATGTGCCTTATATGGGTGAACCCAAAACAGTGCTCTTATGTCTTAATAGTGGACCGCCCTGGCTCCTGGAATCTATCCTGGTAGGCGCATGCGCCAATGCGCAAACGCCCCCAAGCGGACTTTAACACCGCACAGCAATGCGCTCATCCATGCAAATCTATGGGGGAGGCAGGGCACTAGGGCAGAGGTGCAACATCCGTGCGTCCCTAAACGCCGGGCCATGAAGAGCTGACAGGGCAAGTACTGCCTGGGGCAGCTGCCAGGGCTTACAGAACCTGGGAGGTGCAGAGTGCGGGGCCACACTTTCAGTTGGACTGAACACTAGTCGGCTGTCTTCAGGGATGGGAGCGGAGCCTTAATACACGGCGCCAATCCCCCCTACCCCTGCACCTCCAGGGCTGGAAACAACTAGCCTCGCCTTTTCTCACTGTCTATTTATTTAAAGCAGTGCTTTTATAATACAAGCTGGAAAAACAACCTCATTCGGCGATGCGTGAAGTGTGGAAGAGGCTGTTTTATTTGAACAATTGAAGCTCCTGCTAAGTGTTCATGTTTGGTAATTAGCACCCCCCAGCCTGGGAATGCACGGCAGCCACGAGATAAGATAAGTGGAGTGCACAAGCATAGCTTTGTTTGCATAAAACTAACACAGAGGTTGGAGCAAAGCCAATAGGGTCTGACAGGAAGTAGCCCTAGCAAAATAGGGGTACGCCTCAATATAAGAGTGCTTGGGATTGGAAGAACCAAACCGAGTGAGAGTTGCACACACCCAGCCTGGCGCAGGGCACTGATCTTCACCCTGAATTCCCTGGTCTACTGAAGTCCGTTGTCATGGCTACAATGCCCTGGGTGGTTCATAGGTTCCAGGAACTTCCAAGTGCTCAGTGCCCTTCTGCCGCACAATCAGTGGAGCCAAGAGGCAGTGACCATTCCCCCATTGTATGATTACCCAATGACGACTGAAACGTAGTGTAAGCGTTGGCAATAAAAGGCTGTGTTTTTTATTGCACATAACATCATTGTAGAAAAGGTATTTTGTACAGTATCACAAAATCCACAATAATACACAACTGTACACTTTTGGGCATGAGGTCCAGGCAGGGACATCATTTCACCGAAATGCCAGGGGTAGCAGAAGTGACATCACACGACCCTTGACTTCCAATGACATCACAAGAAGTGATGTAATTTGACCCCACCCTGAAGTGACATCACAGGAAGTGATGGCATACAAAATGTCTTCCCTTGACAAAACGGGAACTGGCATCACCTAGCATTGTTCCTAAGTACACAACAAAAAATATGATTACGAAATCAATGTAATGTGAAATACTTTTCATACAAGAATGGATCACCATATGTATCATTAATATCAGTGTGTGTAGGACCATATTACCAAATGACTGTGAATGCAAGCAGACGTCGAAGGACAAATTATAATGATGCGTTATTATATAGTACTTAATATATAACAAATGTACCTACAATATCACCCAACCTTTGTTGGTACTCATGGATCGACCTCGGAAGGATAAAAGGCTGAGCTGGCCTTGCTGGGATTCGAAATGACAACCTGCAGATCAGACACACACACATCACAGCAGAGAGCGATCAACCCACTGAGCTATCTTACCGGCTTTAGTAAAATTATACATGCCTGAATGTTTTCAAAGTCCGAAAGCAAATTACACTCTGTAGTGGATACAATTAAACTGGTAACTGTGAATGGCAGGCCAGCTCATCTGCAGTTCTGGTGCAAATTTGACCACGTGTCAAGCTTGTGCGGATCTACTTTGCAGGCTTCAGAGATTGGCAAATTGCATACCATTGGGAGGGTTCATTAACTCATACATGCAAACAAACATCCTGAACAGCATGCCAGGGAGATAGGAAAAATGTAGGGTCACTTTTACATGTGTGGATCCCCCTGTTTTATTTTTATTTTTGAAGAGGCCTGAACATGAAATCCAGCCACTCCAGAAACAAAGAGCCACATGGTGCTGGCCACAGCCCTGGAGCTTCCATTTGTAAAAAAATACATTTAAAAAAAACGAAAAGTATATTTAATCTTTTTATAGGGGTAGCAAAGGAGACCACTGGTGTAGCAAGTGAGACCACAGGGGTCGCAGTTGCGACCCTTGGCGACCTCCACATGACCTCTCTGGGTCCAGGGTTGTACATCGTCGGCTCTGTCCTTTGCCCTGCTTTCCCTTTCTTCTTCCTTTTGCTTTCCGGGTGGGTGGGAGCTGGGAAAAGAAACCTCTTCTTTCTACTCAGAATAGCTCTGCTGCTCTGTCCGGAGTACCAAGTGACAGGGAATTCTCCCTCTCTGGTGCCCACTTGTATTCACCCAGTTTCACCTGAGGCCCTAACAAATGTTTGTGGGGGCTTTGCTACTTCCCCGGCCGGTTGGCACCGACTGTTGTGCCGCTTGCTCCTTTCCTGCCTGTGTTGCTGTACACAAACTGCAAGTGGCGCAGGGAAGCGAGTTGCTTTGTTACCTCCTGTTGGTACATGCTGGGTAAGACAGCATGTGTTCTCTCCCACTGTCACCTTGCCCCTCAGATTATCTTCCTGTGCTTTCTAGCTACGGGAGTGCCCCCCTTTGCAGCACTGGCCAGTCCGTGGGATGGGTGGCTCTCCCGGGCATGGGCACAGGGCACCGACACATCAAAGCTTGTATTTCCCATCTTTTCTGGGTGGGTTGTCAAGCTGAAGTTATTGACGTTGCGCACCCAGCGTAGCACAGTATGCCAGCCCAGTGGGTCACAGTGCCACCCTCATGCCCGCGTCTAGACAGCAAGCCCCAGATGAGGCTTGTCTCTCATTTTCTACCTTGCAACACAGGCATCTTGCCTAGGTCAGGATTTGGGACGGGGCGCCTTGGGGCTGGGGGACCAACCTCCTTCAGGCTTGGCATTCTTTTATCGACTTCCTGTCCCCTCCCACCCCCGCCTCATTCTCACACCTTCCTTCTCTTTTTATCCACTCCGAGATCTCTCCCCTCCTCCAGCACGATCCTCACCATACAGCTCACTTGGCTCTCTTGGTCAGCGCCACTCTTTTTAATGTCTACCTCCCGGCACACTGGCTATGGCTATTGTGGTCTTCTTACAAGTGTGTCATTCAGCCAAAAGTGTCCTTTAATGATTCAACTCAGATGGCCAAGAGCTGTATTAGATGTGGCAATGATACTCCGCCTTTGCCTCTCTGGCAGTCAAAAGAGCTTCGATGCGCATGAACTATGGCAGTAGGCACTATACAAATGCAAAAATGGAGGAAAGCACAGGGGCAACTTGCTGGTCTTGGAAGAAAGACCATGCAGCGCAACAGAGGTTCAGATACCGCTTGTAAGGCGCGTTATAAAAAAACAATAAACAAGATAACATTACTTGGGATTGGTTCACTGCCCACCTTTACACCTTGTCCCAGGAGTGTCTTGTAAAATGGTTATTGATGCTAATTGGGCCTCTGCATTCTGACTTTTCAAAAGACGGTGCCTGCTATTTCGAGGTAAGGCAGACCTTGTCTTAGCCGCCTGACTTTGCCACAAGTCCTCCGAGACTGCCTCCAGCAGCATCTGTATCACCCCAGGTCACCGGTGTTCAGCTGCCCATTCTCTAAGCGGCTCCCCGACTGTGTGTGTCTGTGTGTGCAGACCCACAGATGGTATGACTGTAGAAATCCTCTTCCCCTGTAAATACCTCACAGTCTTTACTCGTGCACTGCGATGCAGAATTGGAGGGTCCCATTCACACTAATATGGCATTGATGTGTTACAGTTGGCCAGCAGGCAAAGGGGCAAAGAGAGGTTCTGGGGATCCCCTATTTACCACCTGAATGGTTGTATCATGTACCAGGTGGATTTCCCTGCTCCACTCGCCCCGCACATATCGGGGCTAACCCCTACTGCCTCCCCTACACATTGGAATACATTACAATACACATTGTTTCCTCAAAATAATTTTGACAGACGCCATTTTCTGATTGGAAACACATGGTCACTTTATTGGAGTCATCCTAATGAGCGGTTCAAGCCCAGCTCAAGCCATAAGAATGCATGACCTACCACTACTATTCCGGGTGGCTCTGCCATTCCCGTGTTACAATGTTTATTTTTAAAAACCGGTGATCTCTTCTCATTTCATTTTCATTTTTTTCAAACCGGTGAGCTCTCCTCACTTTGGTTTCTGCTCTTGCAAGAACGGCCTGCCCTCGTATCCGACTGCCAGTTCAGTCGCTCCCATATTATTTAAATTGAGCGAACAAGGCCAGTGCATTCAGTTGTTGAAGAGTCCCAACTGTCCATAGTGGTGTCAGTGCCCGTTTCACCCCATCCTGGCTCATGCAGCCAGAGGGTATAGTTTCTCTAGGACCGCCCATGTAACTCCGCCTGGAACAGAAAAACAAGTCACAATCTTTGCAGAATTCACCTACAAACCAAGGGAAATGTTGTTAATAAATGTTCATGTTAAAGGACATTTGTACTGCGCACTATCACCACTGGAGTGGTCCCCTGGCGCTCTGGCGGCTCTGAAAGAGGGGGTGAGGATGGGTTAGTGGGAAGAAGCAGGAAAAGTGCCAGAGAGCAGTGATGTGCTGTTGGCGGCCTCAGCCCGGTGAGTCCGTTGGCTGGGCCTGGGGTGTTTGCGGCCGGTAGACGTCGTGTACTGTTGTGCAAGTCTATGTGTCTTTTTGTTTTGTTGTTGCAGTGTAGTGAAGTTTGTGCAGTTTGATGTGCTGTATGTTTTGGTTGTGTTGGTTTGGAATGTAAGAGGTGTATGGAGAGGGGAAATTGTTAGTGGATTTGATTAATTGTCATCTTCATCCTGAATTGAGGCGCTGGGCTTGTGTAGTCTCCCCTGATGCGCCTGTCCTGATCTGGGTCCCTCTGACATTCAGGGTTCCTTACTCCTCTGGTCCCCAACTCTATCAGGTTCTCTCATAGCCCCACCTGGCCTCCCTTCATACTCCTGTGGCCAGTGCACCTGCCAATGTCAACAAGTCAGGTTGTGTGCTAGTTGGCAATATCTCGGCAATTCCACAACACTATGGTACCTGGTGGTAACTAAGGGGCAGGTGGAGTAGTTGATTCGGTCTCCGTGCGTGTCACCTGGGTTCCAGTCTATCTGGTGTCACCCGTCCAGGTGCCGAGGGAGCTTCCCTGTTATTTCTAGGGCTGTCCATGTCCTTTCCAGTTTAGTCATCCTTTTGTCTGTTTCGGCTTTCAGTTTGGGTCAGTGGTGTTGCAGAGCCAGGTTTTTAGTGATTTCCTTATTTCTTTTGGGATGTTGTTCCAAGTTTTTGCAGCTAAGTGGTAGAAGGAGGTGCCTCCAAGTTTGGCACACATGGCACAAATCCTTATCCATATCAATGTCCTGTTATTGAGTCTGGGAAGGTGGGTGGCTGTTAGTGCCTGGGCTCCAAAAGAAGACTAGCTCTCTCGGTCCAGGCTATTTATGTGCCTCCCCAGGGCAGGCTATTTCAGGCGGAACCCTGAGGTCACGCCCCTTCCGTCCCCCTCAGGCGAAGGGAGGTGAGCCTGATGCAGAGTGAGCCAGAAGGGTGGCTTGTTATCCAAGCCCCTCTAGTGGGCCCTGCGTGGGCTGGGGCATCTGCTGAGTCTATTGGAGTGGCCTGCAATCTTTGGCTCTCCAGATCTTTTGGACTCCATCTTCCATTAACCCCAGCCAGCATAGTCATTGGTGAGGGACCATTGGAATTGTAGTCCAAATCATCTGGAGAGCCAAAAGTTGAAGACCGCTGGACTATTGAATTCCTTCCCTTGGAGTTCCCACAGCCATCCAGTTGGCTTATTTTGACCTGTTCCCCCTTCAAAGCAAACTGCAAGACTATGCCAAACTATGACTAAAAACAGATTAATATCATACCTGCTCGCCTGGCCTGTGTCTTTATAGCTCAAAAGTAGTAACATTGGTGCAGTTCCTCAATATTGCAGTTTGGTACTTGGAGTCACACATTTATAAAATAAAAAAAATTACAAGTACATTATAAGAATACAAAAATGACAGGCTGAACACTAGGAGTGCACAATAGAACTTGCTTGCTTTCCTGCTGGCTGCCCTATCACTACTGCGGCTCACTAGTGATGTTTGGTGAGAGAAGCAGGCAGAGGTTTTTCGACATTAATAGTTTTTGTGGGTGTGTGCATTTGTATACAACAGAGTTCTGTTCTGCTACTTTGCATGCAGATAACTGGTGTGTGGGGCAAAATCCAACATGTACTGCAGAGGACAAAGGGGTCTTGGCCTTAGGACCAGGTTCACATTCATGTGGATCCCCAGAGATCTCTGGCTATATATAGAGGTCTTGGTGTATCCTGTAGGTATATATACTGTCTCTGCCTTGTATCTTTCTGAAGCTGCACTTTGGGGATTATTTATAATGGCTGCTTTTAAAACTGTGGTAACAAGCAGTATGCAAAAACAAGTTACTATTATTCTGCTTTATTAAGGTGATTCTGGAATATGATGGATGTACACTGGAACAGAAGGCTGAACCCAGACATGTGAATGTGTTCCTCTCATGTGTGTAGACAGAACATATTAAGTTGTCCCCAGCAGATATGGTGGCACAGAGGAAGGAGAGAAGCTAGTAAATTGGAGTACTTAGTGAAAATGTTAACCTGATGTTTGTGGACACTCATTGGCTTGCATTGGGTCATCACTAGGGATTCACTTATAAATTGTCCTTTTTATGTCCCTAAAATAGCTTTGTTCTCAATCTAGCTCAGAATCAGCTCTGTCCTCGGAGTCAGACTTGCACTCACTGTGAATCAGGACTGCCTCACTTAGAGGGACCTGTGTCATCCCTGTCTCTGGGAATTCGCACTGTGCTCACAAGGCTCACTCAGAATCATTCCTGTCTTCACTCAGTCTTCACTCAGAGTTGGTCCTGTACTATGAGTCAGCCATGCACTTGCTCCGAATCAGACATGAACTCACTCAAATTGAGCTGTGTATTAACTAGAAATGGAATTGGTTCACATTACCCTGGATTTGGAAACTGGCAAAAGTTGTCTTCTAAATAAATGACATGCCGGCATTTATAATAAATGTTCACACAGAAAAATGGGCCTATTAAGGCAGACTGTGGGGTTTCTGCAAGTAACACAAGGAAGCGCTATGTGGAAATGGCCTACCTGTCATACAAATGTAAACGCAGCATTTAATTCACCAAAGTAGAAGAAATTTGAAGGTCTCGTTCATATGAAAAACAGGATTTTTAAACACTGACACCAAAACAGCTTTGCATGTGTGTTTGCACTATGTTATGCTTCACATGCAAAATACCAGCAAAATTCTGAAACTAAAAGCCCACTTTGTTTCCATAAAAAAGTTCCTATAGGCCCAAGGCAGACCCCTTTGCTTGCTGTTGGGCAAGTGTCAGAAATGACTCTCCCACTGAAAGCCTAGCTTGCATCCCAGCTGATTACAACTGCAATAAAGTGTGGCCACTAAGGGTGTGGAAAACAAACTTACCCCAGACTGGGAATATCTGAATGCTCATTTCTGTGCAGGGCAGATGACCTAGCCAGTGCACAACGGGAATGTAGGGGGAGGTATGAAAACAGAGACTGCAATAAAGGCTGAACTCTGAAAAAAATAGGAAAAAATAGCCTTTCCAGATTGAAATAGTGGTCTCCTCCAGATAAGAGGAAAGGATGCCAGAAGTCTGTAGTGGGGGATCTCTCTGTGGACGGTGCATCCCAGGTATTTATGATCTGCAGCCTACACTTCAAACAACAATGAAAATAATACAAAAAAACTCTGGTCACAGGCTGGCCCAGAGTGGCAAATTGCCTGGAGAGAAGAGAGCTACAATTTGCACAAAATAAAAATTTCCTATTTTTCCTATTAATTTAAAAGGACTATTCTCATTTAGGCATGTTTCTCAGCAAATTAAATTCATCCATTTGCAACTTAGAGAATTGGAATGACCAGCTAAAAGGTGTTCCTTGCTGCTTTCAACATGTTTCCAAATATGAGAGATGTCAGGTACTAGTACATTCTGAAGTTTTTGACACATAACAAGATGTTTGCCAAAAGTTGGCATGGGAACAAAAGGGGATTTCAAATGGAAGTTGCCATATGTCTGCTCCAGACTCCTAAACAATCCTTAGAGAGAGGCTGGACTTGGCAGTACAGAGAAGGGTAACTGGCCAATCCTGGTTGAAAGAATTCTTGCAGGGCATTGCCCAGTACTGAAATCTTGCTGGTGTCATCACTGGTATGTAAAGTGAATTTTCTATAAGGAAAGGAGAGAGCTGCTGAAATGTACCATCTGACAGCCACAAGGAAACACCAAAAGGAGTTTTTGCTGAAATTGCATCTGGGCGGAGTGGTCTATTGCGAGGAAGGCCTAAAAGCTGACTGGATCTTATGGTGATGAGCTGAGGACCATCTTTGCGAGTGGAGTGACCAGACCCCTGCCCTGTCCTCCCAGAGGGTCCTGAAATGCAGCTGGCTTTCCTGAACTTTAAACAGCGCTTTTAAATGTCAGTAGAATTGTGCCATTTGAAACCATAAGATGGGGGAGTCTGCTTGCCTTAAATCTTTTCACTTTACAGGGGTAGAGGCAAAACTGTGTAGATCCTTCGCCTGTTTAACTAAAAATATTAATTTAATGAATTCCCCTTGCCACAACACCACAGGGTGAATTTTGTTAAAATTCAAACTTAACAAAGCTCATTCCCAGTGTGCGCTGAAAATTATAGACTGTAATTTAATTTGGTAATCCTATTGGTCCAGTTTCTCCAACACAGGCCTTTAGGTGAAGGGGGTCTGAAAATCAACATTCTCAAATCATCCTAATTTTTGCTGTCCAACTTCCCAATACAAACCTTTCAGTGAGGGTGGTCTGAAAACAAACAGCTAAATCATCTATAAACCAAACTGCTCGTATTTTGAGTGCGCAGGAAAATCAAAATTGCACTGCAAAATATATGTACAGTTATTTTCTTCATTGACCAGTTTGATTATTTCTTGAAGTGAAATCTGTATAAGTGTTGTGATTTGTATTTTTCCCAACCAACTTGTGTGATTTATTTCTGTAAGCAGAAGTTTAATTGTGAGCTACAAAGAAGGTGGCGTGTGTCGTTTTAGTGTGATCTCTGCTACCTTTCTTCCAAATAAAAACAAATATATTTCCTATACCACAGCCTGGTTCTTGGCCCACTGTGGGCATAGGGGGAGCGATTTGTGTGAATTTATATGAGTCTTCAGTAAGGCCGGCACTAAAGAAATGTAAGCGAGTATTGCAGGGCTCCTTGATTGGGGGTGGGAAGGAACTCCCCAGGTTAAGGGTGGTCTCAATATGATACGACACTCAGTCACTGACCCAAAGCTCCAAACTCAGAAGAACTCTGCTCTGCTTTGTCGTTGTTTTGCATTGAAGCCCATTAAAGTGCAACATAAATGTAGCGGTTGCAGACAAAGCAGCGAGCGGGTGATTGAGAGATGCTAGTGTCCCTTAAGAGGTGTTGATTGTGAGTAATTATACATGCCTAAAGCTGGTTGCAGTGAGGAACGATGAACACAAGTATGTAATTTTATGAGGTATTTTCTTTCACTGCATTTCTTTCGCTTTTCATAGTAAGATTAAAACTAAAATAAGATGTATTTAAGCTTGCTTTAATATTCATGCTGGTAGGCTTCCATCAGGATGGGAAAATAAAGCTTAAATCATACTCCTGATGAATGTTACTATTTCATTTTATATATTGTCAAGTTGATTTGAACACATTCCATTTCATGGCTATTAAAAATCAAGTGGTGTTTTACTTTAGCTCTGTTTTGTTGACACTTTTTACAAATCTGTCATGACTTCACCCTTAACCCCAATCCCACTGCTTTAACCCCTTACAATTTCCCTTCCCTCCCAGGTAGAATCCCAGAGTGATACTTTTCTCCCATTTTTTATCACTGGTGCACAGTCAGAATCAGCTGGACTGCACTCGAATTAGCCGTGCTTGTGAGTGGCACTAATGAGCCACAAGAACAATGGCAGCTTCAATCTGTAGCTCCTAGGAACAACAGCCTAAACGTTGTAATTTCTCCTGTTTTCAGCACCAAACTTGGGGGCTACACCATTTCCAGCGCTGTCTGGACCAGAGGGACTGATATTGAGTGATGATCTCCCTGTACAGCACCTCTCTGTGCCTAAAGAGGCAACTGCATTGGCAGCGGATTCTTGTCGGCTGTGTGGAGCGGCCAGATCAGACAGATTGTGTGCAGAAATCTGCACGGTCTGTGGGTTTATCATCATGCCTGACCCGCCGGTCTGGCTGCCCACTATATACTGGTGAGACATAGGGGCTGCACAGAGCATGGTCAAGCCTGCACCAAATTTCAGACCTGCAGAAGAGAGGGGGCTGCAGCACTGGTGGCTCTCATTAATTTGAAAAGTTGCAACACCAAGGTGGGCTTGTGAAACTGGGGACATACGTTACAACCCTTTGGGGCGGGGCTGGGAGTGGCTAAATTGTGCCCCACACATGATTTTTTATAATAATTAAACTAATGGAAAAAAAGTAATAGGTCTTCCTCGTTACTGTTTCAGATCAATTTGACATTGTTGATATACCTTTTCCAAAGCTTGATCTGTGCATGATAAGGATTATCTTGGGTAAGAATATGTCTTTCTACAAAGTTGGACACGTAAAGCACAGCCAAACTGGGAGCAAAGACTGCTCCCATGGATGTGCCACTGATCTGTAGGTAGTATGTGTCTTTACATTGGAATTCATTCCTTTCAAGTACTGAGGACATTAGATTAACACTGAAGTTATTAGGTGACATACCAAATACCTAGTTGTTAAGAATGACTGCCCCAATGGAACTGATAGCCTCTACCTGAGGAATATTCATGTGGAGGGTTTCAATGTCCATAGTCACCAACATTTGACAATCTTTATCGAATGCCAAATCTTTGAATAAGTTCATTACCGAGTTGGTGTGCCTCGGATAGGTACGTAATTTCTGCCTACATGGTCTTAAGTAATAATCAACTAGTTTGCAAAATGGTTCCAAGACTGGGCCACACGCTTCCACAGTGGGCCTCCCAGGTAGTGACCAAGACTCAAATGAATTTTTGAAAGGGCATAGAAGTTAGGAATTTTTGGGTAAGAAACATTAAGAAATATAAATGAATTCTGTGATATCCAGTTCCTACTTCGAGCCAGCACTGTTTATAACATGAATTTGCATCTGTATTTCTTTAGTGGGATCACTTTGCAGAATGTTAAAATTGTATGCAACATTAAGTAAATCCAGAAGCATCTGCTAGTAGCTTGTAGTGGACATAACCACAAATGTGCCTCCTTTATCGGCAAGCCTTATGGTTAAAGTATCTGTTTTTAAAACATTTTGGGCAATCCTTTCAGCATGATTGAGATTGTTGATGGCCTTTCACATGTATTTTCTAGATTGCTGATATCTTTAAGTACGCATTTATCAAAGTTGATGATTTTGCTTAAAGTGTGTGCATCAAGTGGAGTAAAATTAGATTTTGGTCGAAAGCCAGAATCTAATGGAGTTTCCAAACTTTGTTGGTTACTAAAAACGCAACTTTTTAAAAAAACGGTTTCAATTCTTGATCTACCATAAACCAATCTGTGAAATGGGAAGGAACAAAAGACAGCCCTTTACTAAGTATAGCTACTTCTGACACTGATAAACTACATCCTATTAAATTAATGGTAGGCTCAGTAGTAATATGAAAATCTATAAACAGGAACTTAAAACAGAGGGATTCTTAGTAAAGATAAGAGTTATGCTTTATTCAACTAAAAATCTCACTAGTAGGGTCCAAAACTCGCTATTCACAAACAGCCTTTAAGTAAGTCCTTGGAGTCATGGTGTTCAATAATGCTGTGCTGATTTAAAAAACAAGCATTAACAGAGCCAATTTGCAAAGCCAGCTTTGACAATGCTTCTTTCATTAAGCTTGTGAGGGTTAGACCAGTATCTAGGGTGGTCCAGCACATTCGTCATCCCACTAAAGTAGGCCAACCATGAGATTCAGGAGGTACCTTCTAGGATCCTGGCATCAATAGCAAATTCAAATCAATAGTTATAAAGGTCTAATATTTATCAGTTACCCAACTGGTCTAATCCCAACCTCAAAGCACATGCAAACACCTACCATCTTCCTGTGTTCTGCCAAAACACCTCACAGCAAGGTATTCTCTGCTCCTTTTACCTCCACCTGCCCGTGATAGACCCAAATTTCTGCTGGATCTGCTCTCTTAATATCCTTTTGAAGGCATCTGTTGGGAGGACCTCCCATCCTCCTAGAAACCTCAGCATCCCACTTTCTCTCTATGTTAGGGCAGCTGCAGGTTTTCCATCCTGTTTTTTACAGCATCCATAGGATGTCAAATGCAAACCTAGTTAGTCAAATGTTTCGATGTTTTGCAGGTGGCCAACAACTAAAACAAAAGTGCCACCGTACTTGGACCAAATGAAAAAGAAAAAAAGAAAAACGTGTTATTTAATTATTGCTCGTATTATGTTGATGAGTTATTAGAAAAATGCAGCGTTTTGTTCTATTAGTTTTCTTTTTGCATTTTGTTTTCAAATTTGTAAATTGTAGATGAATTTAGTTTTTTATTCTTTTTTGTATATGTGAAAAGTCGATGATCGGCTAAGACACAATAAAAAAAGAAAAACAAACGAAAAACATGCAATCACCAGGTAACAACCAACCTTGAACTTCACCCATCTTCCGAGCAATGCCACACAGTTTTCAACCACAAGGTACAAATCACTGTCTGTACAAGGCTGCCACCTTAAGAGGACATTTGAAGGCCTCAGTCTCGGTGCACCAGACCCTAAATTATCTATTTGGATTTGCAACTGCAGTTCCCGTCCCAGCGATTTGCTGAAGGCCAAGGGTATAGCTCAGGGGCAACGTGCTTGCCTCACAATGCATGCATAATGTACATCACTAACAATAACCCGGAAAGGTGTCTCTTGTGCAGCAATGGGAGGATTACTTACTGGTAATCTTCATTACTCCTAATCCTGTTCTTCCTCGTCACAATGCTTACTCTATCAGGCTTCCTGCCTCTGTTCAGGACCCCTCCTTCTATTTCATTTTGTTCTCCTCCCATACCCCACCCCTGTTCTATTAGGGTATAATTCCCTACCTGGCTGCACCCCTCCAATTCCATACCCCTCATTGCCATTGCTACATCAGAGCCTTGCCTCTTTGTGTGGTCTCTCCTCTTCTCATAGCTGAAATGAGAGGGGTGGATTGTTCGTCACAGGATGTCAAACCCTTAGAGAGTTCCGTATTCTTTGAAGTAAAACACGTAGTGGTTTCGTCCACTTCAGCTACTCCCATGTAAGCAGATAATATGTTGTCTGTAGGGAGTTGCACACATGAATGAGAGTGCATGCCACCTAGAGGGGAGTCACTCCCAGTGAGGTCCGGCTTTCCCAAACCCTTTGGGAGGGATTGCATTGCAGGCTCACCTCTCTAGCCTCAAAGGGGGAGTCTCCCCATATGGAAGACGGGTCAGTCTCCAGATTTGTCAAAGAAAATAATATTATTTTACTGTAACTTTTCTTTAAAAATGGGTATTCCCTAGAAGTGATTAAGTTTGTGCTGTTCGAAAAAAGCCTCGCCTGACATGGGTCATATTTCATTATGTTAGGGACCTAATTGTGCCCCCTTGTTTTCCCCTCCTAGTGGCCCACAACGCACTCATCTAAATTGCATTGTTGTAGCAGCAGCTCTGGCATGGCCGCCCTTCACTTGATTTGAGAGAGGGATAACTATTCTCGCCAGCATGTCACGGCACCAAAGATTGTAGTATAGCGGACTGACAGCAGCAGAACAAAAATTAATTTCCATCACTGCACCTCTGCCATCAGTCACCAGAGTTGCTTGGGCTGGCCAGTGCTGCGCCCCAAATAAGAATTGATTAAACGCTTTGCTATGTCCTGTTATGTTTTGTGTAGCACATCTTCTGCCCTTTGCCCTCAAGGATTTGCAAGAGGTGGGACAGGGAACTTGCGTAGGAGCAGAGGCAGAAAGGCACAGCTGCTTTGCAGGGACGTCATTTCACCAACATGCCTGGGGTAGCAGAAGTGACATCAGACTACTCTTGACCTCTGATGACATCACAGGAAGTGATGTCATTTGACCCCAACCCGAAGCGATATCACAGGAAGTGATGGAACACAACCTTTCACTCCTTGACAAAACAGAAAGTTGCTTCACATAGCATTGTTCCTAAGTACACTATGACAAATATGGTTACAATATCACTTTAATGTGATGTACATTTCATACAAGAATGGATCACCATATGCATCATTACAATCACTGTGTATGGGCCCATATTACCAAATTACTGTGAATGCAAGTAGACGTCCATGGCCAAATGATGATGATGTGTTATTATATAGCACTTACGCTTAAGCGCTTTATATAGAACAAATATTCATACAATATCACCCAACCTGTGTTGGTACTCATTTATCAACTTCAGAAGAATGAGAGGCTGAGTTGGGGTGTTTAAGAACAGACTAAATCAGTGACTCACCCCATGAAGTGTGCCTGAAATAAACCTTTAATGAGTTTAGCAATTATTGTATAGAATTCTAGAAAGACAAGTTATTTGTAATTCCTATTCTTTCTTATTTAGGGTCACTGCTGAAAGTGTTAAACTTGTGGAACCCCTGTTCCTTTTTTTTTTTTTTTAAGAGGCCTGAACAAGAAAGCCAGCCACTCCAGAAGTAAAGAGCCACATGGTGCTGGTCACAGTCCAGGAGCTTGCACTTAAAAAAGAAATAATTCTTTTTTTTAAACATTTTCTTTTAGAGGTAGTAAGGGAGACCACAGGGGTAGCATGAGAGACATCAGGGGTAGCAGTTGTAACCCCTGGCAACCTCTAAATTATATCCCTGCTGCTTTGTTGCAATGCTGATATGTGCAGCTATTATTACTAAAGTAGGGCCCTGCATGGTGTTTAACGTTTCACATGCTTTGCGGTATGGTGGTAGTCGTGGTTAATTTACAATCTAGGATGGTAATGAAAGGTGTTTGTGTGGTTGTCTATGGCGTCCGGAAGAAAGGTGTTTAAGGAGAGTGCGGACAGTTGTGCTCATGTACCTGTGATGGGGGAGTTTACTATAGACATGTGTGTTGGGATGATGTACGTGCCATTGTCGGAGTTCTGTGTCAAAATGTGTTGTCACTTAGTGTGGGAGGTAGAATAATTAAGCAGTGGTTATAGGTACCACACCTTGGTAAGCAGAGGTAAGGTACAGTACACCATAAGGATTTAGCCGCCACCCCCACCCAATATTCTGGCCGGTTTCTCACAGTCAGGCCCACACACACCACCAGAGCTTTCATGTGGAGGACAGGGTGATGATAAAACAGCATTCAGGGCACCACTGTGCAACCAGTACCTTAAGAAGGACCTGTCAATTACTTTCTGAACATGCCTATTTTTTTAATCAGCAATGGAATTAAACTCTGAAAAGATATTTCAATACGAAAATACAAAGACATTGCTTGTTAAGCTTTACTGCATGACTGTGATGTCTGCTGGATGGACAGAAAAAAAGGGTTCACTTTTTTGTCGATCTTCAAATTTTCAAAACATAATGGATAATAACAACCTTAAAGTTTGACCAGTTAATGCAGACAAGTGACTACATCACACCATTTCTTTTGTTGTGTGTCTCCACGTGTTCAAAGTATGGTGGAATAAAAAAAAAACAGACATTTGTATTCAGGAACTTGTAGTTTTCCATTGAGGATTTGGAAAATAAGGTTACAATCATACATTTTGGCATATTTTTTCTACAACGCTTTATATGTTGTCAGGTTGCTTTATTTAGTGACTTTTGTACTTCGCAAGTAATCTCTGTAAAACAGTATTATTGTAGTGCTGGAAAGCCAACACTTTTACATGTGGACCAGCTAGAGCTTATTAGGTATGTGGTCCTGTGTCTAAATTGCAGAGTGGGTTAAAAACCCAGCCCCCTGATTAACTAAAGGGTGCGATCCTGCGAAAATAATATTTGTATCTCTGTACCTTATCTGCAAAAATTGGGATTCCCGAGAAGTAGTTTCTTCTATTCGAAGAACAAGCATCTCCTAAATGGGGTCAGAATTAATTTTAGGCACCCTAGCGCCAAGATGCTTTGTGGCGAGAGTGCACTCTATAAAGCCTTGTAACATAACAAAGGGTGTCCCTTTGTTTTTCTCCTCTGGTGGCCCCCAATCTGGTCACCTAGAATTGCATTATTGTAGCACAGGCTCTCTGCAGTCTCATATCACTTGATTTGACAGGGCATATATATTCTCGCCAGAAATCCAGGACACCAAAGATTATAGTGCAGGGGACTGACAGTGGCAGAACGAACATTCCTCTCCTCCCTCGATTTTACTAAGATCCGTTATATTATGGGGTTTTGTGTAGCACTTCTGCGCTTTTCATAGTTTCTTGGCACTTCAGTATCTGCAAGAGGTGTGGCATGGGACCTACACAGGAGCAGAGGCGGCTGGGCAGGGTTGCTTTGCCACAACGCTCATATGTGCAAAGGTGGGGCCCAGAATGGTGTTTAAGTTGCAGGCAGTTGTAAGATGATTGGAGCAATGGTCGATTTGAGATCTAGGTTGGTAATGTAAAATGTTTGCTCGGTTGTCTGGTGTCGGATAGAGTGGTGTTTAAGTAGAGTGTGGAGAGTTGTGTTCATATATCTATGATGGGTTACTGTATTTGGGGGAAAATATTATACACCTGTATTGGGGTGGTGTGTGTCCCATTGCGTTAAGCTGTGCAGGATTTGTGGGTCAACATGTGTTGTCATTAAGTGGGGGGAGGGTAGAACGATTAAAAAGTTGTTATAGTTGCCTTACCTTACCCAGCAGACCACCCATTAACAACTGCATACAATCTATTTGACTTTGAAAGCATCAAAAAAGTGGCCTTTGTTTAGGTCCATGAAAATATTCTTTGTCCAGCTTTTATGCAATGTTATGCTATACCGTCCTGGGAGGATAGCTCAGCAGCAACGTGCTCGCTGTGGAAGCAAGACGACATGGAACACCACAGATTCGATCCCCGGGTCCGCGCTTAGAAACCTCTGGGTACTAAGCGCGTTATAAATAACCGATCATATCATATCATGTAACGTCAAGCTAAGCCACGCTATGTCAGGTTACTCTGTGCCTGCACAAACGGGGGAATACAAGTTGTTGCCAGTAGCCGGTGCCTCCCTTCTAACTGTCCACTGACACCAAAAAGACACTCCAAACATAGCACAACTCCAGCTTGCATGTAATAAAATATATATAGAGCTGTGCTGTCATCGTGGCGCGGAAGTGGCGGCTGGTGAATTTTTCAACTGGAAGGGCGTATTTGTCCCTGATATTGCCGAGCGACCGCACGTAGCGAGGGAGCCGACACAACGATTGGTGCATTTTAGAGCACACTTTTTAGAAGATTGCGATTGGGTTTTGTAGGTTAACTCATGAAAAAAATCCAATAGATGCAAGTCACCAACAGTGCACACATTTCCATGATGCCTTTTCCCACAATATGTGCCATGTCCCAACTGGCTGTACTAAAATGCCAGTCGAGCTACATAATAACACTTATCATGCTTGCTTTACCAATGATGCCCAATACAAAATGCAATGCCTGCTCCATATGGTGCCAGTGCCTTGCAGTCAAACACAATCACAATTCTGATTAATGTGATTAGGTGTGATTGCAAGGCGCTGGGGGGCTCTGGGGTAAAACATGCTATTTATAATGGCCTTTTATCATAGATGGCCAGTAAACAAATGGCACCCCTATCACAAAAAGCTCCTCACACACCCACACAAGCAATGTGGTTATGTGTTTATGACAGGCACTGGGGGAGCCGGGGAGCAGGTATGGTATGTTTTACTAGACATCTATCACAGATGTCCAGTAAAAAATACCATGCCTGTCCCCTGGGTCTCACAGCACCAATCACACACACACACAATCAAAGTGAGTATGTGTGTATGCAAGGCACTGGGGGGGCAGAGGGGCAGGTATTGTATTTTTTACTAGACATCTATCATAGATGTCCAGTAAAAAATACCATGCCGGGCCCCTGAGCCTCACATCACCAAACACACACACACGCACAATCAAAGTGATTATGTGTGTATGCAAGGCGCAGGGGAGGGGGATCAGGAGGGCAGGTATGGTATTTTTTACTAGACAGATGTCCAGTAAAGAAATATCATGCCTGCCCCCTGGGTATCACAGCGCTAAACACACACACACACAATCAAAGTGAGTTTGTATGTATGCAAGGTGCAGGGGGGAAGGTATGGTATTTATTTCTAGACAGATGTCCGGTAAAAAAAGACCAGGCATGCCCATGGGCCTCACAGCACCAAACACACACACACACACACACACACAATCAAAGTTATTATGTGTGTATGCAAGGTGCAGGGGGACCAGGGGGCAGGTAT